>NW_024067886.1:0-300000 GCF_009389715.1 Phoenix dactylifera
TTGAGTATTCAGAGGGTCGTTCAACTAGGTTTCATATCTTGTTTTTAGTGAATTGGTTTAGTTCTTCTTGCATTGCATTTATCCAATTTACATTCTTTTCAGCTTCTTCTATGTGTTTAGGTTCAAAGTGTGAGACAAATGCTAGATGATTATTTAAGTTCCTAAGAGATGCTCTAGTTCTAACAGGTTGAGATGGATCATCTAAAATTAATTCCTTAGGATGCCCATGAGCATACCTCCAAGCCTTAGTCAGCCCATGATCCACAATTGCCTCTTGGCTTGTTGATGCATTTCTAATTAGTTTTTGTTCATCTTCTTGTAATGTCATCTCATCAATCTTTCTTCAAGAATTTCTGCATCATCATCAGGAACAACTCTCTTGCTAGAAGAGATATCATTAGTATCATCAAAAACAACATGTATAGACTCTTCAATAACAAGGTTTCTTTGTTAAATACTCTATATGCTTTACTTGATGTGGAATATTCTAAAAAGATACCTTCATCAGATTAAGAATCAAATTTACCTAAGTTATCCTTGCCATTATTATGAATGAAACACCTACATCCAAAAACATGAAAATAGTTTACTTTGGGCTTTCTATTTTTCCAAAGTTCATAAGGTGTTTTCTTTATAATGGGTCTCAATAAAACTCTATTTAGTATATGACATGATGTATTAATGGCTTCTCCCCAAAAATACTTAGGGAGGTTACTTTCACATAACATGGTTCTAGCCATTTCCTCTAGGGTTCTATTCTTTCTTTCTACAACTCCATTTTGTTGTGGTGTCATAGGTGCAGAGAAATTATGAGTTATCCCCTTTTTACTACAAAATTCATTAAATAGATGATTTTCAAATTCCGTTCCATGGTCACTTCTAATAGCTATGACTGAAGCATCTCTCGCATTAGTTACTTCCTTATGAAATTTCTTAAATACAGAAAACGCTTGATCTTTATGAGCTAAGAACATGACCCAAGTATATCTAGAAAAATCATCTACAATAACAAGACCATATTTGTTTCCACCTAGACTTGTGGTTCTAGTTGGTCCAAATAGATCCATGTGTAGTAGTTCAAGAGGTCTAGAGGTAGAGACACAATTTATGGATTTAAAGGAGTTCCTTGATTGTTTGCCATATTGACAAGCTTCACAGATTTTATTTTTCTCAAATTTTAGTTTTGGCAAACCTATTACAGAATCTCTTTTAACTAACTTAGATATTGTATCCATACTTGCATGTCCTAATTTACGGTGCCATAACCAACTTGCATCATTAACCTTAGTATCACAAGCAACTAAGCAAGGACTGTTTTTAGCAAGATCATCTAGATCTACTACATAGACATTTCCACGTCTTATTCCTTTGAATACTAAGCTATTGTCAATTGAGTTGGTTATGATGCATAAGGATGATTTAAACAGAACATCAAAACCCTTATCATATAATTGACTTATGCTAAGTAAATTATGTTTAAGACCATCTACCAATCATACATTATCAACAAAGGTTGAGGAGGTGATTTGTACTTTACCTATACCAACGATGTGACCTTGGTTATTGTCTCCAAATGTCACTGCACCTCCCTTTTTAGGCTCAAGGGTGAAGAATTGGTCTTTGTCACCCGTCATGTGTCTTGAGCAGCCACTATCCAAGTACCAACAGTTTTTGTCGACCTTGGCTGCAAGACACTCCTACACAAGAAAATCATACAATTTTAGGTACCCAAGTTTTCTTGGGTCCTTCATGGTTAGTAATGTTGGTTCCTTTTGGAACCCAAACTCTTTTAATTTTTTCTTTAGCTTTTCCTTTTCTATGATCACACATATTAGCATTATGTCCTATTGTTCCACAGCAAAAACAGGTTATTTTCTTAATTTTGCTTTTTCCTGCTTTTACAAAGAAATTACTAAGGAGCTTTTGCTTATTCTTAGGTTTATACCCTAAACCAGCTCTATTGAACACAGCTCGTTGATTATTAAGTATCATTTCTAATTTTTCAGAACTATATGTAAACTTTTCTACAAAAGGTTTGTATTTTTCAAGTTCTTGTGCCAACTTTTGTTTTTCTGTTTTTAGTGCGTTTAAGTCTTTTGTGAGATTATCTCTTATAGTATGTTTATCGTTTTTAAGTTCAGAAATTTTCTTGGTTAGTTTTTCGTTATCTTTAATTAAGGTATTAGTTTTTTGAATTAACATTTGCTTGCTTGTTTTAAGTTCTAAATTTTCTTTAATGATAAAATTCTTATCATTAACTAATTTATCGTATTTATGGAAGTGAGATTGATTGGTTAGTTTTAGCTCTTTATTCTTAAGATTTATTGTCTTATATTCATCCATTAATTCATTAAACGCATCATACAATTCATCAAAGATAAAATCTAAATGCGTTTCAGATGTTACCTCATTTTCGTTTGCCATAAAACAGAGGTTGGCTTTTTCCTCTTGTTTCTCATCCGATGATGATGATGATGAATCGGAATCCGATAGGGTGGAGACGAGGACTTTCTTTTTCTTATACTTGCTGGCCTTCTTGAGCAAAGGACAGTCTGCTCTGAAGTGTCCCGGCTTCTTACATTCATAGCATCCGATTACCTCATTTTTCCTTTCCTTACCTTTATCCTTGTAATAGGAACTTGAGGGACCTCTCCTTTGATGAAAGGACTTCTTTCGGTTGATGAATTTTCTGAACTTACGCACGAGAAGAGCCTCATCATCATCTTCCTCATGATCTTCTTCTTCACTGCTGCTACTGCAAGATAAATCCTTGTTAGAAGAAGTAGATTTGAGAGCTATTACCTTTTTCTTATGAGAGGATTCTTCTTCGCTGTGTTGTTTCATTGTGAGCTCGTGCGTCATTAGGGATCCAAGTGTTAGCATCCCACATATGCCATTAAAATTTCGAAATAATTTTCAGATTGCAGCGGAAAAACATATGCAGGATCCGTTCATCGCATGAACGTGTTTTAAAACCTTTGGTTTGTAGATAGATTAGAATTAAATTATTTTAAACCATTTTAAAATCATTAAGAAGATCAGATCTTCACCTTGTGCGGGTAGATGGTCTCCGCAAATCTGATTTACGTGGTATTTGATCAAGGCTCAGTGGAAGCCGCACACGCGTCCGGCCTCTACAGGTATCCACACGAAGTACTGACTCGATCGAAGCCTTTGGATCTCACCGGGGTGCTAGCTCCCTTGCAGAGATGGCTATGGATGGCTGAAGTCCTCTCCTTTGAATCAACCTTTGATTGGCTTGAGAGGAAGAAGAAGAAGGATGGATTTAGGAAGAAGAAAACAAGACCCGCAGCCTTTCTCTTTTTCTTCCTTTTGGAACCAAGATGAAGAAGGAAGAGGGCGTCCCAAGCTTTTCTTTTTCTTCTCTTGATTGTGGCTCAAAGGAGGAAGATGGAGGAGGGTGCTCACGGCTGAAATGAGGAGAAAAACCTTCATTTTGGCCAAAATTCCATGCTCCCTTTTAATTAGTTAAGAGATAAGGATGAGTTCCTATTTTTTAGGAACTCATCTTTATCTCTTCTTTTGGCTAACAAGGAGGGGCGTGCGCCCCTCCTCTTTCTCCCACGCACACCCCAAGGGGAGGGGCGTGGGCCCCTCCCTCAAGTTTATTTAAATCTGCTATTTAAATAAATTAAAGGGGGTTTTAATTTGGGTCCATTGCATGAGTCCAATCCTAGTCAAAATAGGATTTTTATGAACCCATTTCAATTTTCTCCAATTCCTAATCCAATTAGAATTTAATTGAGCCATGACTCTATTGAACTCTTCAATCCTAATCCAATTAGGAGTCATGAAATTAATTAGATTAAAATTAAAATTAATTAGGACTTAAGAAAATCCTAATCTAATCAGGACTTGTTCTATTTTCAGCCCTAAGACAATTTGGACTTTAGAAATCCTATTCCAAATAGGATTCTAATTTAATTTGAAATTCTAATCCAATTAGGACTCCAAAAATCCTACTCCAAGTAGGACTCATGATCTAGTCCAATTAATTAAATTCAATTAATTAAATTAAATTACAATCCGATTACAATTATTCCTTCTTCTAGCCACTAACTCTTAGCGGGTTTTCATTTATCAATCTAATTGATTATTTGTGATTCATAATCACATTCAACCATTGGATCGGTCAATACCTCTAATGTGTGTGACCCCATAGGTTCCATTCTGACTGGTAGTGAGATATATTATGATCTCTATCACAATATCATTGAAAACTCCTTTCAATGGGTTGAAACAATTCCAACTCAACTCACCTGGGATTATCGACCATCGAGATGATCCCTGTGAGTCTCACCATCCACCAGTGACACCTAGCAGTATGTAGTGGCCACCCAGCAGAATAGAATAATGAACCTCTAGGTGCAGCAATCGTATGATACAGTCCTTCTATCGTGGATCCCTACAGATCGGAGGTAATGGAAAACTCGTCAAACCCCGTCGTCTGTCATATGTCTAGATTTATTTGACTTGAGTTCGATAGTGAAAAACTCTTTCTCCACTTTATATTTCTGCCCTGGCCAAGGTCTTAGAACTCAGTCTAACAAATCACATAGGATCACTCCTCTTCTATCAAGGTCGATAGATTCCATGTAAGTGCATACCCTACTCCTACAGTGAACTTACTGCAGCCAATCTACACTACAAGGACCCATATGGCTAGAGACCATGTATACGTGTAGTCAAACTACAATAACCTCACTGTGAGTAGCCGAAGCACCGTAGGTCAAAGGACCAGTCATACTACTGCAACATTAAGCAAGTCACTGACGAGTGGATAGACATCCAAGTGACTTCTTGTCTTGGTCACGCTCAGTACCCTTGTTCTCTAACAAGCACCTGCACTATCACTTCAGTGTCCCTACACTGTGGACTCGAGTCTCGTCCATCCAGAAGAAAAGTGATCTGTGCACTGATCGGATCGATCACCGTCCTCGTGATGATCCATTGATCAAGAGCATTTAGAAATTAATCACCAATGATACATGGCTCAAATTCTCAACTCTTGAGAATATGTATCATCATCTTATTAATTCCTTGGACGATTCATAGACACATAAACAATATGAATGAAAAATATGCCCATTTATTATTCAATAATAATAAAGTCAAGTACAAATTTATGTCCTAGAATTAATAATGTGTCCGCCAGATTGGTTTCTAGGGCATACATCTAACAATCTCCCACTTGCACTAAAGCGAAACAGACATATATCTAAGTCCCATCTTCTCAAGGTGGGCTTCAGTCTTCTGCTGATTTAACTGCTTAGTGAGCGGGTCTGCCACGTTGTCCGCGGAGTCTACTCTCTGCACCTCGACATATTTCTTCTCAAGGTATTCGCGTATGAGGTGAAAGCGCCGCTCTATGTGCTTGGACTTCTGATGAGACCTTGGCTCTTTAGCAAGAGCTATGGCGCCATTATTATCGCAGTAGAGTGTGATGGCATCCGATGGCATTACATCTAGCTCTGCAATGAATTTGTTGAACCAGAAGGCTTCCTTTGCAGCTTCAGAGGCGGCGATATACTCAGCTTCCATGGTAGAATCAGCAATGATCGGTTGTTTGGAACTCTTCCAATTTACCGTACAACCATTGCACAAGAACATATATCCAGATGTAGACTTTCTATCATCAATATCAGTCATAAAATCTGAATCTGTGTATCCTTCTACCTTTAACTCTGATGATCCTCCAAAAACCAAGAACAAATCTTTAGTTCTTCTCAAGTACTTAAGAATGTTCTTCACAGCTGTCCAGTGCTCTTCACCTGGATTCGACTGATATCTGCTAGTGACACTCACAGCAAGGGCTATATCAGGTCGTGTACACAACATGGCATACATGAGGCTTCCTATTGCAGAAGCATAAGGAATCCTGCTCATGCGTTGAATCTCTTCAGATGTGTTGGGGCATATCTTTTTGGAGAGATGAATCCCATGTCTTAGGGGTAATAGACCCCTCTTGGAGTTTTCCATACTGAACCTCTTCAGTACCTCCTCTATGTACATCTTCTGTGATAGGCCAAGCATCCTTTTAGATCTATCCCTATAGACCTTTATCCCCAAAATGTAGGATGCTTCCCCAAGGTCTTTCATGGAGAACTCTTTTGATAACCAGACCTTGACCGAGGTTAGCATAGGAATATCATTTCCTATCAGGAGGATGTCATCCACGTACAGTACGAGGAACACGACAACACTCCCACTAACCTTCTTATAAACACACGGTTCCTCTTCGTTCTTGATGAACTCAAACGATTTGATCGCATCATTAAAACGAGTGTTCCAACTCCGAGATGCTTGCTTTAGTCCATAGATGGACCTTTGCAGCTTGCAGACCTTGTGATCACCATCACTGGAAGTGAAACCCAAAGGCTGCTCCATATAGATATCTTCATCAAGATATCCATTCAGAAAAGCAGTTTTCACATCCATCTGCCATATTTCATAATAATGAAATGCTGCAATGGCAAGCAATGTTCGAATGGATTTCAGCATGGCTACAGGTGAAAAGGTCTCCTGATAGTCAATGCCTTCGCGCTGACTATACCCTTTCGCTACTAGCCTTGCCTTATAGGTCTCTACCTTTCCATCCGAACCTATCTTCCTTTTATAGATCCATTTGCATGTAATAGGTACTATACCTTCTGGTGGATCTACTAAGGTCCAGACTTAGTTGGAATACATGGAGTCTATCTCTGACTTCATGGCTTCCAGCCATTTCTCGGAATCGATATCTGATATCGCCTTGTTGTAGGTATTGGGATCCTGTACATGTTCCCTATCTCCCATGAGAAACATTTCCTCGGTGTCCTCTACTAGTATACCTAAGTATCTATCGGGAGGATGGGAGACCCTACTAGATCTACGAGGTGGAGGAGGTACTATGTGTACTGGCTCTATGTGAATAGGTTCTATAGGATCCATTACTCGTTGCTTTTCAGAGACTCTCTCTTCAAGCTCAATTTTTCTCCCACTACCTCTATCAAGGATAAACTGTTTTTCCAAGAAGACGGCATGTCGGCTCACAAACACATTATAATCCTCTGAGACGTAAAAATTGTATCCTAATGACTCTTTAGGATATCCAATGAAACGAGCACTTATGGTCCTAGACTCTAACTTGTCCGCCTGTAGTCGCTTGACGTGGGCCGGACATCCCCAAATCTTGAGATGACCAAGACTCGGCTTCTTACCATGCCATATCTCATACGGTGTGGTAGGAACGGATTTAGAGGAAACTCTATTCAATAAATAAATCGCGGATAATAAGGCATCTTTCCAAAAAAACATAGGCAGATCTGTGAAGCTCATCATGGATCGGACCATATCCAATAGAGTCCGATTCCTCCTTTCTGACACCCCGTTGAGTTGAGGTGTACCCGGAGGTGTCCATTGTGAGACTATGCCATTCTCCTTGAGATAGTCCCGGAATTCCCCACTAAGGTATTCTCCTCCTCGATATGATCGAAGAACCTTAAGGATTTTTCCTGTCTGTTTTTCTACTTCATTTCTGAACTCTTTGAACTTTTCAAAAGACTCAGATTTGTATCTCATAAGATACACATACCCATATCGTGAATAGTCACCGGTAAAGGTAATGAAGTATGAATAACGACCCCTGGCTAGCACATTGAATGGGCCACACACATCAGTGTGTACCAGGATAAGTATTTCAGTGGTCCTCTCCCCATGTCCTACAAAGGGTAATCTAGCCATTTTTTCTTGAAGACAGGACTCACAAAATGGATATGACTCGGAAGTCAATGGGCATCTTTCTCCATTTTGTTCATTCTGTCCTCTCCAATATGGCCAAGCCTGAGGTGCCACAAATACTTCTGGTTTATCTCTTCTCTGAATCTTTTAGATCCTATGGCGCTCACTACTTGCTCAGACACATTCACAGCCACATCAATATGCAAGTGATAGAGACTATCAATCATGAAACCACGTGCAACTAATTTATTTCTGAAATAAATAGAACAGCAGTCTTTGTCAAAGGTCAAAACATGACCATCCTGTGCTAAACACGAAACAGAAATCAAATTCCTGCTAGCAGCAGGGACATAATAACAGTCTCTAAGCAATAAACTAAATCCAGACGGTAATCGCAGAGGGTAGGTGCCCACAGCACAGCAGCAACTCTTGCCCCGTTGCCAATCCGAAGGGTCACTGCACCTTCCGCCAGCCTCCTACTTTCCTTTAGACCCTGCATAGTAGTGCACAAATGAGCACTAGAACCAGAATCTATAACCCAACTAGAAGTAGAAGAAACCGTAAGGTTAGTTTCAATCACGAGCAAGTCTAGCATACCTTCAGAAGGTGTGTCCCTTTTGTTCTTCAGGCTCTCGAGGTATGAAGGACAGTTCCTTTTCCAGTGGCCGTCGACATTGCAGTGGAAACATTTTCCCTTGTCATTAGCCTTTTTCTTCTGAACTTCCTTTTTAGGCTTCTTATCTTTCTTCTGCTTCTTTGCAGGCTTCTTTTTCTTCCAAGTAGACTTTCTCTTGGAACCAGAAGTCAGCTCAGCAGCCAGAACAGAGCCCCTTGAACCTTTCAAGGCCCCTTCAGCAGTTACCAATATGTTCAACAATTCGGTCTTAGTGCATTCAATTTTATTCATATGGTAGTTTACTATAAACTGACCAAATGAATCAGAAAGAGATTGCAGGATCAGATCTATCTGCAGTTCCTTATGCATGGACATACCGAGCTTCTCAAGCTCCTCGAGGTCCTTGATCATAGTCAGACAATGATCATGGACAGACTGCCCCTCGCGCATCTTTGCCTTGAAGAGTCTCTTGGATACTTCAAAGCATGCAGTGCGGCTCTGCTCACCATACAACTCTTGCAGATGAGCCAGTATTTCCCTAGCAGTCTTCATGTTCTCATGCTGGCATTGAAGTTCGTTAGTCATGGATGCCATGATATAGCACTTGACCCTAATGTCGTCATCAGTCCACTTCTGATGCGTCTCATGCTGATCATCAGTAGGACGTGCTGGAAGCCTAGGGATATCATTCTCGAGCACATACCCTATTTTCTCACAATTCAGAACAATTTTCAGGTTCCTAAGCCAGTCTTTATAGTTGGTTTCGGTCAGTCTGTTGGTCTCAAGGATTCGGGTCAAAGGGTTTGAAGCTGACATTGTGATCTGTAGAGAGTAAAGATTCTAGTTAGACTTTGTACTTGAACTTAATTTGTTCTAGAAACTTTTAAAACAAATATGCTCCCACTATTTTCTCGAATCCCTCATACTCCCCTGATGGAGAAACGAAAACCCTACGCGTCTAGGATTTCTAGTGGGTACTGCGGTCTCACCGATTTACATGCCGCCTCACCTAACAGTTATTGGTGACATATAAATGGATGAGTGTACACTCTTGTACAATGCTTCTCAAGCAAATTGCAGTGGTACTTGGTCTCTAAGTGATGAAGACCTCACCTAATAGTTATTGGTCCCATTACTTAGTTAAGTCAGACCCACCGTATAACCGCAGAAATAAAGTCGTCATTGGGTCCTCACCTAACAGTTATTGGTGCCCAACCCCACCTTTACCCCGCAACATCTCATGTCTAATAGAGAGGTCCAGTCCCCCCGATGCAACTTGCCCACTGTGTCCAGCCGAGACAAATCAACACCGAAAAGACCTTAGCAGCTCTACTACGGTGGAAGACCTATGGACTTAATATTGCATAATCAAGTCTTAGTGTTTGCAACTTGAGTTCTTCATAAGAGGTAATCGAACAATTGGCCAGGTAAGCAGGTGGGAGGCTCCCCTTACTCAGAGAGTAAGTTCCTAATTAAGTAACCACCTTATAGGCTTGCCTAGACACCAATTAGATCAATTAATCTAATATAACTAACTTATGTTGGTTCACCCTCGACTGATTAGGGAGGTTTCGATTTAGGTCTCACTCGATCGCGTATTCACATCTCATGCAAATATAAATCTACCCGCATAAACATAAGCATTAAACATCCAGGCATTTATCAAAAATAAAATTAAATGGTGATGATCATGGATCCAGGATGGGGTCATTTTACAAGCACATGCACGTCAATTGGTTTGATCGTCTTCAACTCTTGACTCGATCTTGATCCTCTAGGTCCAATTGTGATCAACTCCTTGATCCATCTTCAATCAACCCTTGATCTCGATCCGCGCATGTTGAGCTTGTTGATGTACATATCGATCAACCATCGACGTGCAACACACATCACAGATTACATCCCAGATTGCTTTAAAAATTAAATAAAAATAAAAATAAAATTACAACCCTTTTCATTGAGACACGCAGGTCTCTAATACATAAATTTAAGATGCACGCAGGCATCTGAAAAATAAAATTACATGCATCACAGAACATCGCAGAACATTTCAGCACATTCAAAGGGTCCATCCATGATCATCACCATACGCATCACATGCATAAAAAAAATTATTTTCAGATCTGTAATTTAACTGATTATATCATCTCATGACTTGTTGATCATGCATGATTTGATTCTAAACATTTGTAATCACATTATTAATGCATTAGAATCATTAATCTAAGCATCCATTAATTAGTATGCAGAAAAAACAGCAAGCTGAAAATTCTACATACTTAATTTTCAGCAAGCATAATCCCTTAAATTTCAGATCTAAAATGCCTTGAAAAATTTAATTCTAATCTTAATCTACATAACCATGGCTCTGATACCACTGTTAGCATCCCACATATGCCATGAAAATTTCGAAATAATTTTCAGATTGCAGCAGAAAAATATATGCAGGATCCGTTCATCGCATGAACGTGTTTTAAAACCTTTGGTTTGTAGATAGATTAGAATTAAATTATTTTAAACCATTTTAAAATCATTAAGAAGATCAGATCTTCACCTTGTGCGGGTAGATGGTCTCCGCAAATCTGATTTACGTGGTATTTGATCAAGGCTCAGTGGAAGCCGCACACGCGTCCGGCCTCTACAGGTATCCACACGAAGTACTGACTCGATCGAAGCCTTTGGATCTCACCGGGGTGCTAGCTCCCTTGCAGAGATGGCTATGGATGGCTGAAGTCCTCTCCTTTGAATCAACCTTTGATTGGCTTGAGAGGAAGAAGAAGAAGGATGGATTTAGGAAGAAGAAACAAGACCCGCAGCCTTTCTCTTTTTCTTCCTTTTGGAACCAAGATGAAGAAGGAAGAGGGCGTCCCAAGCTTTTCTTTTTCTTCTCTTGATTGTGGCTCAAAGGAGGAAGATGGAGGAGGGTGCTCACGGCTGGAATGAGGACAAAAACCTTCATTTTGGCCGAAATTCCATGCTCCCTTTTAATTAGTTAAGAGATAAGGATGAGTTCCTATTTTTTAGGAACTCATCTTTATCTCTTCTTTTGGCTAACAAGGAGGGGCGTGCGCCCCTCCTCTTTCTCCCACGCACACCCCAAGGGGAGGGGCGTGGGCCCCTCCCTCAAGTTCATTTAAATCTGCTATTTAAATAAATTAAAGGGGGTTTTAATTTGGGTCCATTGCATGAGTCCAATCCTAGTCAAAATAGGATTTTTATGAACCCATTTCAATTTCCTCCAATTCCTAATCCAATTAGAATTTAATTGAGCCATGACTCTATTGAACTCTTCAATCCTAATCCAATTAGGAGTCATGAAATTAATTAAATTAAATTTAAAATTAATTAGGACTTAAGAAAATCCTAATCTAATCAGGACTTGTTCTATTTTCAGCCCTAAGACAATTTGGACTTTAGAAATCCTATTCCAAATAGGATTCTAATTTAATTTGAAATCCTAATCCAATTAGGACTCCAAAGATCCTACTCCAAGTAGGACTCATGATCAAGTCCAATTAATTAAATCTAATTAATTAAATTAAATTACAATCCGATTGCAATTATTCCTTCTTCTAGCCACTAACTCTTAGCGGGTTTTCATTTATCAATCTAATTGATTATTTGTGATTCCTAATCACATTCAACCATTGGATCGGTCAATACCTCTAATGTGTGTGACCCCATTGGTTCCATTCTGACTGGTAGTGAGATATATTATGATCTCTATCACAATATCATTGAAAACTCCTTTCAATGGGTTGAAACAATTCCAACTCAACTCACCAGGGATTATCGACCATCGAGATGATCCCTGTGAGTCTCACCATCCACCAGTGACACCTAGCAGTATGTAGTGGCCACCCAGCAGAATAGAATAATGAACCTCTAGGTGCAGCAATCGTATGATACAGTCCTTCTATCGTGGATCCCTACAGATCGGAGGTAATGGAAAACTCGTCAAACCCCGTCGTCTGTCATATGTCTAGATTTATTTGACTTGAGTTCGATAGTGAAAAACTCTTTCTCCACTTTATATTTCTGCCGTGGCCAAGATCTTAGAACTCAGTCTAACAAATCACATAGGATCACTCCTCTTCTATCAAGGTCGATAGATTCCATGTAAGTGCATACCCTACTCCTACAGTGAACTTACTGCAGCCAATCTACACTACAAGGACCCATATGGCTAGAGACCATGTATACGTGTAGTCAAACTACAATAACCTCACTGTGAGTAGCCGAAGCACCGTAGGTCAAAGGACCAGTCATACTACTGCAACATTAAGCAAGTCACTGACGAGTGGATAGACATCCAAGTGACTTCTTGTCTTGGTCACGCTCAGTACCCTTGTTCTCTAACAAGCACCTGCACTATCACTTCAGTGTCCCTACACTGTGGACTCGAGTCTCGTCCATCCAGAAGAAAAGTGATCTGTGCACTGATCGGATCGATCACTGTCCTCGTGATGATCCATTGATCAGGAGCATTTAGAAATTAATCACCAATGATACATGGCTCAAATTCTCAACTCTTGAGAATATGTATCATCATCTTATTAATTCCTTGGACGATTCATAGACACATAAACAATATGAATGAAAAAAAAGCCCATTTATTATTCAATAATAATAAAGTCAAGTACAAATTTATGTCCTAGAATTAATAATGTGTCCGCCAGATTGGCTTTTAGGGCATACATCTAACAATCTCCCACTTGCACTAAAGCCAATCAGACATATATCTAAGTCCCATCTTCTCAAGGTGGGCTTCTGTTCAAGTCCTTGGCTTCTTGGATTGTCGTAACCTTGGCATCCTATGACCTTGGCAAACATCGAAGAATTTTCCTGACAAAGTCACTGTTAGTATAATTTTTGCCAAGGCTTTTTAGGCCATTGACAATGTCAGTAAATCTAGTAAACATGCAAGTGATAGTTTAATTGGAATCCATCTTAAATAATTCATACTTATGAACTAGTATATTTATTTTAGATTCTTTTACTTGATTTGTGCCCTCGTGGGTCACTTCAAGTCTATCCCATATCTCTTTTGCAGAATTGCAAGTCGAGACTCTATTGAATTCATTTCGGTCTAAAGCTCAATAAAGCACATTCATTGCTTTGGCATTTAGTTGTGCCTTCCTTATATCATTGTCATCCCAATCTTTTTCAAGTTTGGGTATAGTAATACCCTCTACAAAAATTGATGGGATGTATGGTCCATTAAGTATGGTGGTCCACATCTCATAGTCTTGTGCTTGGATAAATATTCTCATCCTAGCCTTCCAATATGAGTAGTCGGTTCCATTGAAGAATGGAGGTCTATGGGTGGACTGGCCCTCAATATGAGAAGATCCAAATGGGGTTGTCATTTTGATCTTTTACTCTTTTGGTAGAAGAGTTCTAGCTCTGATACCACTTGTTGCCCAAAAAGACAACCCAAGAGGGGGGGTGAGTTGGGTTTAAAGTAATTATTGCAATTAAAAACCTTGTGAGTAACTAATTAAAACTTATTGCAAGTGGATTAATTAGTTACTATATGCAGTGGATGAAGGGAAAGGAAGAGACAATGAAACAATCACAAACACAAGAGATTTTATAGTGGTTCGGAGCTAACCCTTGCTCCTACGTCCACTCCCCAAGCCTCACTTGGGATTTCACTATAATCCTTCGGATTACAGCCGGTTGTTTTACAAGCTCACAACCCAACTTGTTGTTTTACGAGATCACAACGAACTCTGTCGGTTTTCACAGGCTCACCGACTAGAACCACCCGATTATTTTTTCGGGATCACAATCAAACCCTTACACCGTTGGTTTTAACCTCGGCTTACCAACAAACCTTAACACCTTTGATTCAATCCCCTGATTGAATCAAGTAAGAAAAATAATTTGAAACAAGTAAAAAAGAAAGCTTCTTAAAAAGCGTATTTAGACAATATAAACAAAGAAGAGTTAGAAGCCCTCAAACAGATTTTTGGAGGTGGAGAAAGGAGCTTCTCAAACTCTTTGACTCCTCTTGAATGTGCTGAAGATTTGCTGTCAGGAGGAGAGCCTTGAATGTGAGGAAGACGGTTGGAGAGTAGACTTCAATGCACTTCTTCCTTCTTTCTCTTGTAATTACTCTTGAGAGGCTTTGGTTGGTGGAAATCTCTTTTGCTTTGAATGGAGTCTCTCTTTCTTACTCTATTACTGTTTACTTTGGCTATTTAAGCCATCTCCAACGAAAACTAGCCATTAGACACACATTTATGGCCGTTCTGCACACTCTGCAACTCCTGACAAAGTGTCCGTTGGGTTCGGAGTCGACTCGGCTGTTGCTGGAGTCGACTCATGCTTTACTGGAGACGACTCGGCCACTGTTCAAAATTTGAAATAAAGTGTCGTCCCGTTCTGGAGTCGACTCGGCTGAACCTGGAGTCGAAGCGCCAATATCCGGAGATGACTTTCCCTTCTGGAGACGACTCGATCTTCAGGATTCCAAAAATCATCCTCTCGATTTTACTTCCTCGAGTCGACTCGAATTTTCTTGGAGTCGACTCGGCTCTCAGACCCGGAAAGACAGGTCTTCTGTCTTTGAACTTGAACTGTCTCGGAGTCGACTCGGACTTTGCGGGAGTCAACTCGGCTCTCAGACACCTAAATACCGGTCTTCTGTCTTTGGAGTTGAACTGCCTCGGAGTCGACTCGGACTTTGCGGGAGTCGACTCGGCTCTCAGACACCGAAGTTGGCTCTCTGACTTTTAGCCTTGCATTTCTCTGAGAGTCGACTCTTGTTTCCTTAGGAGTCGCCCTGCCAACCGTTGGAGTCGACTCGAGTTCTTCGGGAGTCGACTCGGCTCTCAGAGTCCAAAACGGCTTCTCTGTCTTTCTGTCTGTCTCGTACTTTGCTGGAGTCGACTCGACAAGCATCGGAATCGACTCTAATTCTTTCGGAGTCGACTCGTAATGTGCCGGAGTCGACTCGAGCTTGTGCTAGTGCTTCTGATACACTTGGAGTCGACTCGTAATCTTCCGGAGTCGACTCGAGCTACAGACTTTGGTTCAAATTGATTTCCATACTTAGCCAAAATGTCTTGAACCAAGGCTAGAGACAATTAATCATAAATTTACAAATATTTGACTGAAACACTAAATTGAATTCATTAGTATAACATAAGATATACTCAAATGCTTTGAGCTCATCAAAATCAAATAGGGTTATAATCAATCACTCCACATCAAATGAGTTAATTATGAGCTCGGTCAAAACAATTGGATTATAATCTTAAAGGGATTATAGTGAAAATTTCCAAAAAGGGTATCTTGAGGAGTAGACATAGATGCAGAGTTGGCACAAACCACTATAAATTTGATGAATTTGTGGTGAATGACTTGTGTGCTTTAAATTCCTGCATATTTACTTCTGTTTATTATTTGTTGCAACTCACACGCACTCATCAAGTTTTATTCCACTACATTTTATTTAAAGTTTTTGAAAAGCCTAATTCACCTCCTTCTTGGGCTGCATAGCCCTGCAACAATAATGAATCAAAAAGAAGAGTCTACATACTTGGTATGCCAAGCCTCTGTTTCTATATATGGAGTCCTTATCCAACCGGTATTAGGCTCTTGAGCTCTAAGTTAGGTGAAAAACAATCTCTTGGTCATTCTTATCTAGTTCAGCTTGAAAGATTTGTCCAACTAAAACAAGTTCTCCTTCTCTCTCGGTAGCATATGTCTCCTTGTGATTGGCAGGTCAGATTTGGGCCACTTCAAGTCCCATCATTCTTTCCATTTAAGAATGTAATCATCGGACTTTAATTGAAGGAATGGTGATTCTAAAGGGAATGGTGATTGTATTTTAGGCCCGGGTCAAGTTTAGAGCTTAGTTTGTGTGGATTTTTGGGTCTAGATTCAAGTTGGCTTTAGGGTTTAATTTTGGGTTGCATCCAAGCATAGAAGATTTTTTCCTCCCTGTCCTCAAGTGACAATTTTAGTTCGGAATATCACTTTCTGATGGTCGGAACTTAGAGATGTAATGGACTTTAGCTACCAAAATCATCCTGAAACCCTTTGCCAATTTCCGTCTGTCCTTCGAAGCTTTGGATGGGAGGAACTCTTGCCCATTCTTCTGCTGGGAGATTTCCTTGTTACGCCAAGCTTGGAAGCGGCCCAAAGACTCTTAAGATCTTTCGGGGAAATATTTGACTCCGCTCCTAATGTATATTTTAGCAATGCAACCGTCACATATACATTTCAAACAGGAAAATACTCGGTATGCCTAAAAGCCTCACCAATTCAACCTATGGTTTTTACTGAATTATAGGGGCAAAATTGGTATTTCGGCTTATATTAATCACCGAACGCCGTATATAGAGCTAGTTCTAAATACACCCCCCCATTGCTCAGGACACCCCCCAAAAATTAAAAAAAAATTAAATACTCTCTACACCCCCCCATTTGCTAAGGACACCCCTAAAAAATTAAAAAATCCTAAATTACCCTTCACCCTCCCCACCCCCTCACCTAAATTGCTCTCTACACCCCCCAAACCCCCCCCCCAACCCCGCTCTTCCCCTCCAAAACTCCACTCCAGCCGGCTTCTCCCTTCCGCCCAAAAAACTTCGCCTCAAGCACCTCAAGCACCTCGCCGGCGGCCAAACCCCCTCCGTCTCCCCCTTCTCCCTCGCCCAAAACCCCCCCGTTCCCCCTTCTCCCTCTCGTCGCCGGCATTCTCCCCTTCTCCCTCTCGTCGCCGGCATTCTCCCGGAACCACCTCCCCGGCCATCTCCCGAGCAACGAGCACCTCGCCGGCGCCTCCACGACCACGTCGAGGTAGCTCCCCGCCCCCCCGCCTCCAGTGCTCCGTTCGGCACTGGATCGCCGAACAGAACCCTTCTGTTCGGCTGAACAGTGCCGAACAGAAGCCCTCTGTTCGGCAACACTCAACCGAACAGAAGCCTTCTGTTCGGCTGCACGGTGCCGAACAGAAGCCTTCTGTTCGGCTGCACGGTGCCGAACAGAAGCCTTCTGTTCGGCTGCACGGTGCCGAACAGAATGGTTCTGTCCGGCTCTGAGCAGCCGAACAGAAGCCTTCTGTTCGGCTCTGAGCAGCCGAACAGAAGCCTTCTGTTCGGCTCTGTGCAGCCGAACAGAAGCCTTCTGTTCGGCACTGTGCAGCCGAACAGAAGGCTTATGGTGCCAAATCGCGTGCCGTGCTGAATTTTGTGCCGAACATTTATGTATGCAATTGAATTATTTTCTTTGATATAGCCTAACATTGAATTTCTATATTTTCAGACATGGATCCCCGTCCCGCCAGAGTTAGACCTACGGCGTCAGCTAGGAGACGTCGTGCTAGGATTGCTTCTCCCGAGCCTGCTCATATGCCATCGGACTCTCCTGAGTCAGAGCATGATGATATGCCCGCTAGGGGCGAAGACGATGAGTCCGTTGGACCATGTCCAGGAGGTCCAAAGGATGAGTCCGTCCTGATCAGTTTCAGGACGCATATAGCAGCTTCCATCTGGAGGCAACAGGTATTGTTTATTTGTTATAGCATTATATTTTGTTTATTGATGTTTTATAAAGTAGTAGTAATTATACATTTATATTACAGGAACGAGCTCCACTAAAGTGCATGAACCATACTGCCAAGGTTGGTGAATGGAAGTGGTGGTCTTCAAACCAACCAAATACCAGGTTCAGAGCACTATTGAGGCAGTCGGGCCTCGTAGAGTTAGTACAGTGCTCTTATCGATTCATCGATAAGATTCTGATTTCGGGCTTCGTAGAGAGATGGCAGCCCGAGACGAACACCTTCCATATACCATTTGGCGAGATCACTATCACGTTGGATGATGTATCCGCCATTTTAGGGATTCCTGTCGCAGGTTCCTCAGTATCAGTTTCTCCTGAGAGGATGAGTGATCGGGATGCTGAGGAGCTACTTGTGGAGTTGTTGGGGGTGTCAGCTGGAGACGCGCGTCAGGAGGTACTGTCATCGCGCGGTCAGTCTGTGAGGATGGAGTGGCTGAGGACTCAGTTTCACTCTGTATCTGATAGAGACAGGCAGCAGAGGATAGAGTGTGCAGCACGAGCCTATTTGTTATTTTTGTTAGGCTGCACACTCTTTGCTGATAAGAGTGGGACCAGGGTGCCTATAGCGTATCTGTGTTTACTGCGGGATCTGGATAGGGTGAGCACATATGCCTGGGGTACAGCTGCCTTAGCATATTTGTATCGGCAGTTGGGGATTGCGTCGAGGTCATCAGTGAGACAGATCAGTGGTTATATGACGCTTCTGCAGGCATGGATTTATGAGCATTTTCCAGCACTCAGTCCTCACCCGTCGCTCGAGTATACTGATGCCAGTCCCCGCGTGCACCGCTGGATGCCCGGTACTCCATCCCGTACCACGATGGACCATTTAGTGGTTCTACGTGAGTCATTGGACCTTTTGAGCATCGATGAGGTACGTATCATATTACCATTTGCTTGTGTTTGTCAGTACTTTTAATATGCGATATAGTATTAAACTGAAATGGACCTTTTGTTTTACAGGTTATTTGGGATCCCCATCATCGGCTTCGGGGAGATCGCCCATATATACCCGTCGCATTTTTTAGTGGCTCCATCAAGTGCCTTGATATCGTAGAACCCTATCATCCAGAAAGGGTTCTTAGACAGTTTGGTCGTATTCAGACCATCCCTCGAGCGCCACTAGCCCCTACGCGAGCCAACAGAGGTTCCACAGCAGGCTCGTACCGGATACATTACTCCTATATGGATCAGCTTTGGGAGCGGTGGGAGGACCACGTGCTGAGCCAGGCGAGCAGGAGCCACCCAGTTACCCGGCCATCAGACAGCGTACCGGGATACATGGAGTGGTATCTCCGTATCACGCACGTTGCAGTTCAGCCTCCTCATCTGCGCTCGAGTACTCATTCTGGAGCTAGGGGAGGTCATGATGATGCTGACATGCACCGGCGGCGTAATGCAGCTACACTCGGTATCAGTACCGACATTGTACGGATGGGTCCCTCAGAGGCTACGTCACTAGGTGCCGGGCACCTATATGATGCTATTTCTCAGATGCATCAGGTACTTCTGGGTGATGAGCCTGGCCCGAGTACAGCATCCTCTCATTCGGATCCAGGACCCTCTCATTCGGACGTACAGCAGTACACGCGTCGACGATGGCGTCATAGGGATTGATGATGGAGCCTTTGTAATCTTTGTAAAGCCTTTGATATTAATGAAAAATATATATTTTTGGTACATTTACGTGTAATCTTTGTAAAGCCTGGCCCGTTCTATTTTACACAAATATAACAGTGCACATAACAATCAATCTAACAATGCGAAGACAGATATTTTTTGATTTATATTGATGATGGAGTTTCACAGTACATGACTCTAAGAGGCCAAAAAAATTTACAACTTTCAAAAATTGTACATATATAAATAATCAATCTAACTCTACTGTCTCGCTAATTATAACATTAGGTGAGATGCTCTCTTTGAACTGTTGAATCCGTGCTTCATATGAATTTTCCCATCCGGTAGCACAAGGAAGATGATATTTTCGCCAGTTGGTCGCTACTGGCGGAACAGGATGTCCCGGCAACAAGAACACCTTCAAAATTAGAAATAAGAAAATATTAATAGCTACAAAATTATAAATAAGCAAAATTAAATAAGCAAAATTAAATATTCGCAAGTGTTGTGAACGTAGTACCTCAACAAAATGATTTCCATTTACGAATCCGATAGCGATATCTTTGCGGGATAGAAGAGGTACTGGCACAGAACGGAGAGGTAGGAAGGTCAGACATTGTTGCAACGAGAGATGGTATAGGACAACATTATAGCAGGATGCTATAAGATGACCCATGTCCGGCATAGTCATCCATCTGTCATATGGTGGACAATCATCATAATATGATAATGCATGAGTGTTCTCAGCAATCGTCCCTTCCACACCATATAATGTGCGATAGTGGTCCGAATGACATTGCAACTCTTGCAATAAATCCTTCCTAACACGCACCCAGTCATCTTCTCCAAATTCCAGTAAGTCAGCTATTGCCCTAAATCCGCAATTCCCATCAGCTTTTACATCCTTGATATGCTGGATGTATGGTCTCAAGGCAGAAGGAATAGCATCAATATAGATAATGGGCGTATGTGACTGGGCTCTAGTACGAAAAATCTGCAAATAATATCAAATGATAGAAAATATGTAACAATGGCAGAACATGTCCCGTATCGGCACATCTCGGCACGGCACATCCCGTATCGGCACATCTCGGCACGGCACATCCCGTATCGGCACATCTCGGCACGGCACGTCCCAACATGTCCCGTATCGGCACATCTCGGCACGGCACGTCCCGACATGTCCCGTATCGGCACATGACATACCGGCACGGCACGGACCGTCCCGTAGACGTTGTGATACCTATTGTAAGGAAATAAATATTTGGTACTTACCTTTTGCTTGGGCCGTCTCTTTTGAATCTGAGTAGATGGATTGCGGATGGTAACTTTCTCAACACCAGGTGAATAACTATCCTGTCCAGATAGAACCAACTCAAACGCAGACGGGTCACGTCGAGTAGACGTATCAACCTTCAGTGAAGCGCGCCCACGTGAACCGGTCTTCCGTTTTGCAGGCTCTAAAAGAGGTGTACTATCTGGACTTGCAATCTCTCGTAACTTCTTGATCATCTGCAATTGAGAAGCCCCATCTAACTTCTTGAATCGTAGCGCAATCAAATCTAACTCTGCATCACAACTCAACTGAATTGGCTGCACGGGGGGGGGGGGGGGGGGGTAGGCAGAATATCAAGTTTCCTCCAATGAGGATCTATGCAGTCGAGAGGAATGGGCCGACCTTCCACCCTGTACCGCGCAATCTGGTGAGCACATGGTATACCATGTGTGCGTCGAATAGCGCACCCACAATTTGAATCATCAAACCCAACTGAATTGGCTCGTTTCGATTGGGCGAGGACATGATTTAACGCACTTATAGATATGAAACCTCGCAACTCTTTGAATTCAGCTGGCTTGAAGTTGTGCTGCACTACCAATAAACTCTTCTCCAATGAGGCTTTAACGGAGCTGTGCTGCAACTCAATCAATCCATGTATTCTAGTCCAAGATGACTCGAAACTTCCTTGGCTTGATCCAAGCTGCTTTTTGAGCTTTGCATGTGCACTCTCGACCCTAGTAAACAAATGAAAGTTAGATATAAGAATTGAGGCAAATTAAAATTAAATGAGTCTTTATTTGTGATACCTATTTGTCGTCACATTTCCGTAGTGCCTGCATGTATCAGTCCACGCCGCAACAAATCTTTCCTTGTATTTGCTCAGCCAAGTATCTGACACATACTGTAGTGCATCTGGATAGGTACCGAACTCTCTCTGCAGTGCACTCCAGTGATCATTATACTCGTCTTCCGTGGAGGACAGCACTAGTACATTCCAACTCATAATAAATTTATCCCATTTCTCCTTCAATTCGAAAATTTTTTTGCACTTGGCCAAAACATTCCTACTAATATGCCATCTACATAATAAATGTCTAGCAGTAGGAAATACTCTATGAATTGCATTCATCAAAGCCAAGTCTCTATCTGTAACAATCAACTCAGGCAAAACATCATCAGCTATGACACTGCGCAATCTCTCTAATGCCCAAGTATAGCTTTCTTCCCCCTCAGAATTTAAGTATACAAAAGCAACTGAAAATGTCATGTCAGTAGATGTCACCCCCACAATCTCTAAGAGCGGAAGACGATACCTATTCGTCTTGTACGTGCAATCCATTATCAACACACGGGGAAATGCACGGAACAAATCAATGCTGCCAGGGTGTGCCCAAAATAAGTCATGCACAACATCCGTATTAGTACAATTCCTATGCCACTCAATATATTTAGCCTCTGATAATTTACCTAATAGATGTTGCATTTCAGACCTCCCGGCTTTCTCTGCAGCCTTAAACCGTTGACGTACATTGTAGATAGTCTTGATAGTCGTAACATTGAGGGCATCTCTTTCCTTCAATGTGGATAATATGTCCTTTGGACGAACCAAACTCTTCGACATATCCACTAACAATTCCGTCTCCTGCTCAGATAATCTCCCTGCATATGAGTGCCCCTCCAGATTCTCTGCAGCGGGATGATTGTGCACTCCACATACGATCAGTAATATCCAATCATCCGCAGTATCCAATTTCTTTCCTCTTAATGCAAAAGGGAATCCACACTTCTTTGTCCCACAGGCAGTCTTTATTCGCTTTTCTTTTGTGGTTCGGTACGTCCCACCCCTCTCACAACCTAACGTAATTCTGGGTTTCTTAGAAATGGTACCTGCATCGGATGATTTGATTACAACAACAAAACCATTTCGCCTCCCAGCTTCACGACACCAATTACACAAGTCCTCTCTACTCTTGAAGATCTATACATTAAACAATTTATGTAAGTACACAGTTGTAAAAATAGCTCGCTAAACTAATACAAAATTGCACAATATATTATAATACCTCGTAAGTTGTAAATTCGCTTGTGTAATCCAGTACAAATTCTGATCCAATTATACTCGATTCGGTTGTAGCATAGCCCTACATATAAAATAATTTATCACCAAGAATTAATGAATCAGAGGATCTGTTCGGCACAAAATTCAGCACGGCACGCGATTTGGCACGAGAAGGCTTCTGTTCGGCTGCAGAGTGCCGAACAGAAGCCTTCTGTTCGGCTGCAGTGTGCCGGACAGAAGCCTTATGTTCGGCACTGTGCAGTCGAACAGAAGCCTTCTGTTCGGTAGAGCGTTGCCGAACAGAAGGCTTCTGTTCGGCACTATGCAGCCGAACAGAAGCCTTTTGTTCGGCGATCCAGTGCCGAACGGAGCACGAACCGTGAAAAAAAAAAACTTTCGAAACAAGGTGGAACACGTACCTTTGCGGCCGATTCTTCGTCCCAAATCACTAGTTGCTTGTCCATGCTTCGAATGGGGCTTAAATCTCCTTCAAAGATCGCCTAAACGATGTAAATGGATCGAGAGGTTTAAGGGGTGGTTTTTTTTTTCCTTTTCAAAACGAAACGGAGGAGGAGACGGAGGAGGAGGAAGGGGGGTGTACTGAGAAAATTTCAAGGGCAATATGGTAATTACACTAAAGGTTAGTTTGGGTATTTTTTTTTTGGTTTTTAGGGGGTGTCCTGAGCAATCGGGGGGGTGTATTTAGAACTAGCCGGGTTTAAACATTCCAGCTGTCCAAATATCATACGAGAAGGTCCGAGCGGTTTCTGGATTCAAATTATACGGCGACGGAGGGAAATCGAATTTCTCTCTCCCTTGCTCTCTCTATCCGATCTAAAGCGAGTGAGCAAAAGTAGAAAAAAGAGGGCAACCCTTCGTCCCAGGGATCGATCCATAGAGCGATTTCTGAAAGGGGATTGAGGCACCAAAATGGGAGATGAGTGCCGCACCCCGCTGCCGAACCCTTCGAGGCCGGTGGCGTCGAAGCACCGGCCGCGTACTCCCACGGCCGCCCTTCTGCAGTCGCCGACGTCCCACGCCTTCCCTCTGGGCTCCAACGACGACGAGCTCGAACGCGCCCAGGCCCGCGCTGCCCGCGCCGCCTCTATCCGCCGCCGGTCCTTCGCCCCCAACCCTTCCGCCGCACCCTCTGCCCGCCACGATCTCTTGGACCGAGACCAGATCATGGATCTCTTCCACAACTGCATCAAGCTCGCAAGCGAGAATGTTCGTCCCTTCCCTCATGTCTCCTTATGTTGCATTGTCTATCTAGGGTTATGATCTCAAATCTTCTTCAATTTTTTTTCTCTTTGCTCTTTTTGTTCTGCAGAAGATAAACCAGAAGAACACGTGGGAGCTGGGTCTCATAGACCATCTCAGTGAGATCATCCGAGTTAGACCCGAAGATGATGACGAGACCAATTTCCAGAAGGTTTCATTTTTTTTTCGTTCTTGTTTTTTGGCTGATTCTTTTGGATTTCTTGGCGCTGGTATTTACATGGCAAGGGTTGGCCTCCTTCACTGACTTAATACTATTTCTGGTGCAGGCAAGCTGCACTCTGGAAGCTGGGGTGAAGATATATTCTATGAGAGTGGATTCGGTGCATTCTGAGGCATACAAGGTCCTTGGAGGGATCAATCGGGCTGGCAGAGAAGAAGAAGAGAAAGGTTTTTTCTTATTTTTTTGAAGTTATAATTTCCCCCTCTAAGTGGTTTTTGTACTTTATATTTACCATGAATGAAATATAGAACACTGCCAATGCTGGTCTCAGACTTAGTAGAAAAAGGCAAAGGGTTGGATTTGGAACAATGGCTAATAGCTAAAAAGCAAGGCAAACTTTGGAATGGCCTTTAAACTGATATTCGTAAGTGCTAGAACTTTTCTTGTTGCAGCATGCCACGACCCAATTAGTTTGTGATAAGTTGGCAGGGGGGTTGGGTAGGATACCACTCATATATCATGTGCCATAATATGACCATGTTGTGATGAAAACTGAGCAATTGCTGATCAAGTTATCACTCATAAGCAATGCACCATGACATATCCTCGTTGTGGTAAGAAATAAGGAAGGGTTAGTTGGGTCCAGGGTGCCTCCTAGGGGTGAAGTTTTTACGAAGACAAGGCTCCACATCATCAACAAAGAATGCAAAGAAACCAATCTAAAGAAAAACAAAGATTTGTTTTGCTACTTGAAATGTTATAACTTTAACTAGGAAGAGTACATTGGTAGTGGATAGAATTATGCAATGGGGAATCAACATTGCATATTTACAAGAACGAAAGTTCGAAAATTTATGGGCACCTACAATTGTTACAAGCTTCTATAGGTACAAATGGAAAATTCTAGAAATACAGTAGGACCTAGAGGGGATGTTTGGTTGTAGAATAGCTTTGGAAGGGATATCCCTTATAGCTTATACTGTTGAAAAGACGCGCCTATTCTGCAAAAGAGGCATATTTTGGCATTTGGTTGAAGGAACAAGTACAAGAAATAAGTTGAGGAAATAATGTGCATTTAATGCACATTAAACATTGCGATGATTTGGATTTTATTGAAAAGACCAAATATCTCTCTCATTTTTTTGATTGTTTATAAAGTAGATGAAGACAAAATGATAATTGAAGGGAGCAGGGACAAGCCTGTTCCATAGCATAGGTCTAGTTCACTATTTTGGTGGAATAAACATATATAAGTACTTAAGATCTCCCTAGCGCACAATTGATGGGGGTCTAAATACATGCTAGGCGCAGCCTCTCAAGATCATAGTTCCTGAAAATACTATGATAAATGAGTAAATCCTCTTTTACACAAATTAGGTTCCATCATCATCTCTGCTAATAAATCATGTTTGACTCTTAGCATCCACTTCAAGTGTCTAACACCGGTAATATCTGAAAAGATTCCTTTTATACTGACTAAGATTCAACAACAGTTTCTCACAACCAGTTGCTTATTAATATTTGGAAAAAAATTACTTGCTGTTCAGTAAAGCTCAGCTTGTTCCTTTTGTGACTGACCTCTATACATGTTTTTTCCTTTGCATCAAATATGGAGATATACTGCTGTCACTTGACCTTTCAGATTTCCTTATATTTGTCTTTTTCTCCTCAACATGTGCATTTTCTCATATTTTGTACAGTTAAAATATGTCTTGGTCTGGATCCATTTAGATTTCTGCTCAAAAATATCTTAGGATTTCTACAACCAGAGCCATTCAAGTCCTCGATTCTAGATGTTTTCAAGATTTGTAACTTCTCTTGCATTCTCAAGTGATTGAGTTGGCTTTATTCTGGAGGGAAGTATGCTGGTGAAATTGTCTACTCAACCTGAAAATTCAACAACTCAGAAGAATCATGATCCAAGTAAATTATTTAGCAACAAGGCTTGATCAACTAATTTTCCTTATCATTTCTTTTCAGGTTATCCCACATAAAGGAATGCTGCCAACTGCATAGACTTTTCTTTCATTCTTTTTTTTTCTTTCCCAGTTTGCTAATATGATCATAATAAGTTCTAGGTTAGTTTTCTCTTTGACAGGGGCATTGTTTCAAGTCCACATCTCACTATTTTATGTTTCTCTCTGGGCTCCTACTATGGTGTTCATGTTTGATTTCAATGTTGTTATTTTCTGTAGCCAAGCAGTTTTTTGTTGTAAATTTTGATCAATATTCTAGTAGTGTGGTTTGTCACAACAGAAACTGATGATCATAATGGGATTGCTCAAGAGGATGGGCTTTCTAAGAAAGACTTAGAAAGGAAGGTATATACGGTTTCTTAGGAATGGACATTTTTCATCTGTTATTTTCAGCTCATACCACTTTATTAATTGCAGATGTCACCTTTATCAACGCTGGAGTCATCTTTTGAGGCTCTTAATGTGAAAAAAATTGAAGGTAAAATCATATGGCTTACTTGTAATATAAGAATTTTAATGCCTCTGCTGAAACCAATTTGCTACTGTTTACATTCTAGTGGCATTCACTGTGGATCCTCTGTATCATCAAACTTCTGCACAGTTTGATGAAGGTGGTGCCAAGGGTCTACTATTGAACAACCTTGGAGTATATTGTGGCTGTCGTATACTCTTTGATTCATTTGAAGCACCTGAGAGGAGCGTCTTGCTTGAAACACAAAACAACAAACTTGAAATGATTGACCTTTCATTTTCCAAAGGTATGGATGCAATGCCACAAAATTGCTTCTGTTGCATAAGCTCTGATTGTA
Source organism: Phoenix dactylifera (assembly GCF_009389715.1). Taxonomy (NCBI): domain Eukaryota; kingdom Viridiplantae; phylum Streptophyta; class Magnoliopsida; order Arecales; family Arecaceae; genus Phoenix; species Phoenix dactylifera. The sequence goes on from NW_024067886.1 coordinate 27,120, forward strand.
AATGTAAGCTTCTTTTCTTGTCTGCATTACATGTTCTTTCCTCACAGATCATGTTGAGAAGATGATGGATTACATGCCCTTGAAAAATGACATCTCACCAACTCTGAAGGATATTGTGAATCAGTTTGATGAAGATAATCAAAGGCCATCAGACACAAAGTCTTTAGAACAAATGCTTGAGGTTCAAGGCCATGTACTGGAGGATAACAATTTAGAGCTGGATGATAATTTGTTTGATGATTGTGGAACTTTGAGTTTTGATTACGATGACCACACGAGTGTCATCCATGACAGCTCCATTAGCCCAAATCCAAATTCCACTAGCCATCAAGAGGTATATGATTATGTTTTGCAGACTATATATGTTAAAACAAATGTCATGTGATTAACAAAATCTTAGTTATTGATGCAGGAAAATGGTGAATATATGTTGGATGATCCAGATATAGGTGAAAAATTTGAGAAAATCAATTGTTTCTTGTCTCTAGGCTTGGGATTTACTTCAAAATCAAATGCATGGGCAGGTCCTGATCATTGGAAGTATCGAAAAGTTAAAGGTAAGAATAAACTTTTAATTTTTGCTGATTTGGTTTCTTATATGCAGTTCTGTTATGTTAGGGATGTTGTTGCAGGTTTAGAACAAGTTCCAGTTTTGGCTAGCGAACCAGAGCTAGTAACCAAGAAGAAAAAGACCAGAAAAGAAGTTCCCGATGTTGACTTCACGAAATTACTGGACAATGAGATGCCAGATGTCTTTGCACCCCCGAAGAATCCAAAATCTCTACTATTACCCACGAACAAAGGGCCCTGCAATATCACACTTCCAGAAGACTGTCACTATAGACCTGATACTCTTGTCAAATTGTTTGTTCTTCCTAATGTTATGGTACAACAAATGTTTCAAAGAAACTTGATTTTTATGGAGTCTCTATTCCTTTTATTGTGTATAACATAGCACCGAAATTTCTTGCAGTGTCTTGGGAAGAAAGGAAGAAATTCCTTTGGTAAGTAGTTGTCTCTTTAACATCATCTAGTGTCTACAACTTGCAAAATTTTCCTGGTTATTTATTTCCTTATTGTTATGCAAGATCCTATAATTTTTATCTGCATTTTGTTACATGGTCATATATTTACTTTATTAGCATCTTCTATTTGTATTTTTTACATTTTGCCAGAATTGTCTTCGCAGAGCTAGAGTACACATAAGTATAGTCACTAGCATTAAGGTGTATAGTGGTGGAAATGTTTAGTTAATAATTAAGAAAATTTTGTGCTTTGAGATTTTCTTCATCATACTAGTGAATCTGTACATCCATGGTGCAATTTTTTCTTCTTTCCCATGATTTTCTAAAAATAAAAAATGGTTTCTTTAAAAAATATCAGCAATACGTCTTGGAGTAATATATAAAAATTTGATTAAAATTTACAATTGAAGATTAATTAATTTAGTGTTTTATCTTGTTTTTGTAGTTCCTAGAGTAAGCACTAGATTTTCCATTCTTCTAGAAGTTTTCCTACGTAAAGCTTGTTGATTGAACAAGATATTTTGACCTTAAGGTTGTGGATTCAAACTATGCAATTAATCACAAGTGATAATGGATGAAGAGGATGCATTATATATATATATATATTTATATTGTTTAGAATGAAGTAACTCTATAGTAACCTTTTCGAATATCATGGTACACTTTTTGCAGTTTCTATCATTAGATGCTGATAATAATTTTTCATGCATATTTCCTTTGTCTTATCTGTAAACTCAGTTGAAGGAATTCTGAACTGTTGATATATGTGGGCACTTGGACATGAAATATCAAGGCATGACATGGTTGTTACTTGGAAAATGGAGTGTACAACAATCATTTCAAAGCTTCTGCAGTTGAAATGATCAATTGAATTGTCTAGTCTAGAAAATGCTCTTACATGTGTAGTGTTTAAGTTTTCAAAATTTACTAGTATGCACTAGTTTAATGGTGTCTAGCTTTTTTGGTGGGGTCACACTTTTTTAATCTATTAAAGTATTAGGTTGTAATATATATTGGGCTCATTTATCCAACACTTCGGCAAGTTTACAATATAGCTATCAAATCAACTAAGCTTCATCTGCTATTTATGGTTGATGGTTGAGAATTTAACAGCTATGTCAATTGTGTGGTTTAGAGAGATGTGCATTGGAAAATATAGTATTTTTCTTTGTCATTTTGCAACGGAAAATTTGAAGGACCTTTTGTGTCTTTGGACTTGCATCTTCTTAGAAAAACTTGGCTCAGGCTCTCGTGGTTGACCAGAATGGTTGGCTGAAATGGTATCATATCTAGCTAAAAATTATCAACTATTCGTGCTGGACAATCTGAAAAAGCAATGCCCAGATTGACCATAGGATGATTGAATTTCAAAATTCTTGGATTTTCATTCTCAAACAAAGACACAAACTAGTTATAACAATCAAATAAAACTACGAAGTAGTTCATTCCAGCCCTAGACCAAATTCAAGTGATTCTTCTTGAATCAAAAAGGTCGCTATTGTAAAACGAAAACTGCCTCTACTCTTCAAATTACAAATTGCTCCTAAAATTTGATCTCAACCCTTAAAGATGCAATATGATGCATGAAGAAGACTTTTTTTTTGTCAGTCTGAATTATTTGTGATGATTTCACTTAAAAATCAAACTCACATTGATTCCTAGAGACTATTTATAGATGACTCAAATGTTTTTAAAGACAACAAAAATTCAATTATATTTCATAGAATTTAAAAACTAAGTGCGAAATTACACATCCATTCAGTCTAACTCAAAAAATAAGGTTTCCACTCTAGCTGAAAAATGAAAAAAATAAGACAAAAGAAGAATAGTCCGTGTGGGTCCTTATCACCTAGGATGTGTTTAGTTTTCAAGAAAATGGATTATGAAAGATTAATTATTTTTTAACAAAGGAAAAGTAGAGAATTTTCTCTTGTTTGGTTGATTTGAGAGAAAGTTGTATAAAAATATAGCTAGGATAAAAATCATAATACTTACCAAGTTATTGCAGAGTTTGTGAATAACTTGTGATGGGGTGTGTAACAACCCAGGACCTCACCCAAAATGGCTAGCCGGAAGGTATTGTTTGGGTTCCTTGATTCTGTATAAGTACCCTAGATCTACCCAGCGAATAACCGATGTGGGACTAAACACACGCTCGCATGGGTCCTCACATACTCCCCCCGTTCAAGCCCGGACGTCCTCGTCAGGCTAAGGGTTCAAATCCATTCAAATCTAATCACAAACACTACGATCGGTCCGTGGTCAACCCCAATGGATCCGTGCTGCAGTGTCCCCTAGTCCACATAAGTTATGGGTCGGGTCCGCTCTGATACCATTTGTAACAACCCAGGACCTCACCCAAAATGGCTAGCCGGAAGTTATTATTTGGGTTCCTTAATCCTGTATAAGTATCCAAGATCTACCTAGCGAATAACCAATGTGGGACTAAACATACGCCCACACGGATCCTCACATACTCCCCCCGTTCAAGCCCTGACGTCCTTGTCAGGCTAAGGGTTCAAATCCATTCAAATCTAATCACAAACACCACGATCGGTCTGTGGTCAACCTCAATGGATCCGTGCGGCAGAGTCCCCTAGTCCACATAAGTTATGGGCCGGATCCGCTCTGATACCATTTGTAACAACCCAGGACCTCACCCAAAATGGCTAGCCGGAAGGTATTGTTTGGGTTCCTTGATTCTGTATAAGTACCCAAGATCTACCCAGCGAATAACCGATGTGGGACTAAACACACGCCCGCACGGGTCCTCACAGGGTGATTAGCGACAAAATAGTTCTATGACTTATTTGTTTGCATGCAACTCTAACACCAATGTATTGTAAAATTTGTTGACTCATGAATAAGTCGCAATTCCTAATTTGCTTGTCATTGCTTAAGGGATGAAAATAGTGCCAAAAGTTACTCGTGACTTCCTAATGAATATTTCATCTCCATGTGAAGTTAGAAAGCTCCAATTTTGTCATGATGCTCTTTAAATTCCTTCGTTATCACATTCCAGTTATTCATCAATGTGTTTCTTCCATCTCGTTTTTGTTATAACTATATGTAAATTTCTTGTGTTAGCATTGCCACCTCCAGTTCATTTGGTCTAGACTGTTAATGTAGCTTTATTTTCCCTTGTCTCATTTGTAGTGGTTCTTCAAAGCACAAAATTTGATAATTCTTCATTTTTAAGCCCGTTCCTTTCTTCTTGAATTTGTAACAACATTTTCTTCTCCCGTAATACCTTGAATCTATAATGAATAGCACCCATATCTTATTAATCCCACTATTTAGGGGCACACATTATTCTAGATAGTAGCAAATAAATGCTATATTCCATTGCTGTTGCTAGCTCATTGTTCCAAGCCTCTTGTATTGTTCTTTGTATATGTTTCTGCTCCATCCAAAGCCTTTCAAAATAAATAGTTTTGGCCCAAAAAGAACTTATGGCATATCGTGAATTTTCCAGAGATGAGATAAACCAGAAGTATTTATGGCACCTCAGGCTTGGCCATATTGGAGAGGACAGAATGAACAAAATGGAGAAAGATGGGCTTCTTGGCCCATTGACTTTCGAGTCATATCCAGTTTGTGAGTCCTGTCTTCAAGGAAAAATGGCTAGATTACCTTTTGTAGGACATGGGGAGAGGACCACTGAAATACTTACCCTGGTACACACTTATGTATGTGGCCCATTCGATGTGCTAGCCAGGGGTCGTTATTCATACTTCATTACCTTTACCGATGACTATTCATGATATGGGTATGTGTATCTTATGAGATACAAATCTGAGTCTTTTGAAAAGTTCAAAGAGTTCAGAAATGAAGTAGAAAAACAGACTGGAAAAACCCTTAAGGTTCTTCGATCAGATCGAGGAGGAGAATACCTTAGTGGGGAATTCCGGGACTATCTCAAGGAGAATGGCATAGTCTCACAATGGACGCCTCCGGGTACACCTCAACTCAACGGGGTGTCAGAGAGGAGGAATCGGACTCTATTGGATTTGGTCCGATCCATGATGAGCTTCACTGATCTACCTATGTTTCTTTGGAGAGATGCCTTATTATCCGCAATTTATTTATTGAATAGAGTTCCCTCTAAATCCGTTCCTACCACACCGTATGAGATATGGCATGGTAAGAAGCCGAGTCTTGGCCATCTCAAGATTTGGGGATGTCCGGCCCACGTCAAGCGACTACAGGCGGACAAGTTAGAGCCTAGGACCATAAGTGCTCGTTTCATTGGATATCCTAAGGAGTCATTAGGATACAATTTTTACATCTCAGAGGATCACAATGTGTTTGTGAGCCGACATGCCGTCTTCCTGGAAAAACAGTTTATCCTTGATAAAGGCAGTGGGAGGAAAATTGAGCTTGAAGAGAAAGTCTCTGAAAAGCAACGAGTAATGGATCCTATAGAACCTATTCACATAGAGCCAGTACACATAGTACCTCCTTCACCTCATAGATCTAGTAGGGTCTCCCATCCTCCCGATAGATACTTAGGTATACTAGTAGAGGACACCGAGGAAATGTTTCTCATGGGAGATAGGGAACATGTACAGGATCCCAATACCTACAACGAGGCGATATCAGATATCGATTCCGAGAAATGGCTGGAAGCCATGAAGTCAGAGATAGACTCCATGTATTCCAACCAAGTCTGGACCTTAGTAGATCCACCAGAAGGTATAGTACCTATTGGATGCAATTGGATCTATAAAAGGAAGATAGGTTCGGATGGGAAGGTAGAGACCTATAAGGCAAGGCTAGTGGCGAAAGGGTATAGTCAGCGCGAAGGCATTGACTATCAGGAGACTTTTTCACCTGTAGCCATGCTAAAATCCATTCGAACATTTCTTACCATTGCAGCGTTTCATGATTATGAAATATGGCAGATGGATGTGAAAACTGCTTTCCTGAATGGATATCTTGATGAAGATATCTATATGGAGCAGCCTTTGGGTTTCACTTCCAGTGATGGAGATCACAAGGTCTGCAAGTTGCAAAGGTCCATCTATGGACTAAAGCAAGCATCTCGGAGCTGGAATACTCGTTTCAATGATGCAATCAAATCATTTGATTTCATCAAGAACGAAGAGGAACCGTGTCTCTAGTCATATGGGTCCTTGTAGTGTAGATTGGCTGCAGTAAGTTCATTGTAGAATTAGGGTACGCACCTACATGGAATCTATCGATCTTGATAGAAGAGGAGTGATCCTATGTGATTTGTTAGACTGAGTTCTAAGACCTTGGCCAGGGCAGTAATATACAGTGGAGAAAGAGTTTTCCACTATCGAACTCAAGTCAAATAAATCTAGACATATGACAGACGACGGGGTTTGACGAGTTATCCATGACCTCCGGTCTGTAGGGATCCACGATAGAAGGACTGTATCATACGATAACTGCACCTAGAGGTTCATTATTCTATTCTGCTGGGTGGCCACTACATACTGCTAGGTGTCACTGGTGGATGGTGAGACTCACAGGGATCATCTTGATGGTCGATAATCCCTGGTGAGTTGAGTTGGAATTGTTTCAACCCATTGAAAGGAGTTTTCAATGATATTGTGATAGAGATTGCAATATATCTCACTACCAGTCAGAATAGAACCTATGAGGTCACACACATTAGAGATATTGACCGATCCGATGGTTGAATGTGATTAGGAATCACAAATAATCAATTAGATTGATAAATGAAAACCCGCTAAGAGTTAGTGGTTAGAAGAAGGATTAATTGCAATCGGATTGCAATTTAATTTAATTAATTGGATTTAATTAATTGGACTTGATCATGAGTCCTACTTGGAGTGGGATTCATGAAGTCCTAATTGGATTAGGATTTCAAGTTAAATTAGAATCCTATTTGGAATAGGATTTCTAAAGTCCTAATTGTCTTAGGGCTGAAAATTGAACAAGTCCTGATTAGATTAGGATTTTCTTAAGTCCTAATTAATTTTAAATTTAACCTAATTAATTTCATGACTCCTAATTGGATTAGGATTGAAGAGTTCAATAGAGTCATGGTTCAATTAAATCCTAATTAGATTAGGATAAGGAGGAAATTGAAATGGGTTCATACAAGTCCTATTTTGACTAGGATTGGACTCATGCACTAGACCCAAATTAAATCACCCATTAATTTGATTAAGTGGCAGATTTAAATGGATAAGAGGGAGGGGAATATGCCCCTATCTTTGAGCCATGCGTGGGAGAAAAAGGAAGGGAGCACGCCCCTCCTAGGTGGCATGAAATAGAGATAAGGATGAGCTCCTAAAAAATAGGAGCTCATCTTTATCCCTTTGCATTTCAAAAGGGAGAGGTGATTTCGGCCAGAATTTTTGATGCTTTTCTTGGGCATTTCGTGAGAACCTCTCTTCCCTTCATTCCTCCTTCCAGCTGCAAGAGAAAAGGGAGAAAAAGAAAGGGTGGTGGCGCCTTCTTCTTCCTCTTCCTTGGGTCTAGCGCATGAGAAAAGAAAAAGGCTGCAAGGGCTTTGTTTTTGTTCCTTGATCCATCCTTCTTCTACCTCCTCCCTTTTGGCATTCAAGAGTTGATTGAAAGGGAGGACTTCAGCCATCAAAAGCCATCTCTGCAAGGGAGCTAGCACGCCGGGGAGATACGTAGGCTTCGATCGAATCATTACCTCGTGTGGATACCCGTAGAGGCCGGACGCGTGTGCGGCTTCCATCGAACCTTCTACAAATCCACGTGAATCAGATTTGCGGAGACCATCTACCCGCACAAGGTAAAGATCTAATCTTCTTAATGATTTTAAAATAGTTTAAAATAATTTAATTCTAATCTATCTACAAACGAATGGTTTTAAAATATGTTCATGCGATGAACGGATCCCGCATAGTTTTTCCGCTGCAATCTGAAAATTATTTCGAATTTTCATGGCATATGTGGGATCCTAACAGTGGTATTTATGATCACATGTTCCTTCATCTTCATGTTTTAAATGTTATGGGAATGGCTGAAGATTTGTATCCTTGCAGTGTTTCCACTTTGATTTTTATTTGATGGATCTTCCACAATCATTAAAAGTTCATTCTTGAAAGGATCTTTTAAGAACTAAGTATGCGAAACATACTTGGATTTTTCACAACCTAAATTGGCCAAGTATACAAAAAATAATCAGAGAAAATGCCCTTTTTTTTTGTAATGACCTATGACCTAACCAAAAAAGGTTAGCTAGAAGGTATTCTTGGGTTCTTTGGCCTTATAATGACCTAGGACCTCACCTGAAAAGGCTAGCTAGAAGGTGTTATTTGAGTTCCTTGGCTCTGTATAATTATCTAAGTTCTCTGCAACACATAATTGATGTGGGATTAAACACACGGCCGTACGGATCCTTACATACTCCCCTCGATTAAGCCCTAGTGTCTCCGCAGGCTAAGAGTCCAAATCCATTCATATCCAATTACAAGTATCACAATCTAATCACAAACACCATGATCAAACCGTGGTTAACCCAAATGGGCCCATGCTACAGTGTCCCCTAGCCCATATGGGCCATGGGCTAGATCCGCTCTGATACCACTTGTAATGACCCAGGATCCTTCCGAAAAAGCTAGCTAGAAGGTACTATTTGGATTCTTTGGTCTTGTATAGCTATCCAAGATCTCTTTAGCACATAATCGATGCTAGACTAAACACATGTCTGCATGGATCCTTATATGCAAAGTATCCAAAATCTTCCTACTGTATAACCTAGATGGAATGAAACACACGCCCACATGGAGCCTCACATGCTCTCCCATTTAAGCCTTAGCATTCTTGCCAGGCTAAGGGGCCAAATCTTTTCAAATCCAATCATAAGTACTATAGATCTATTCACAAGTATCATGATCAGCTTGTGGTTAGCCTAAATGGATTCGTGTTGCAGTGTCCCATAGTCTATATAGGCTATGGGCCAGGTTTATTCAATACCATTTGACTAAAGACCTCACCTAAAAAGACTAGGTAGGAGGTATTATTTGGATTCCTTATCCCTATATAAGTACCCAAGAGCCTTCCAGCACATAAATGATGTGGGACTACACACATGCCTCCATGGGTCCTTGCTTTCCCCCTTTTTTATCCAATCTAAAATGCAGTTAATTTTTTAGTAAAATAATTTTTTACCATATATTTTTTATTTAAATTTTCTTTTCATTGGCAAGTATTGGAAAAGGAGATTCTCCTTTACTTTTTTTGTATCAATGATTAGACAGATCTTAAGGTGATGATGGCATGTCTTATTGTGGCTAATTGCTTGGTGGCACCCCAAGCTGATGGATCCTCTGCTCTTAATGTTGTTGAATAGAGAAAAGCTCTCTAAAGCTGTCAGCCTTAAATTGGAGGTTCACTTCCTCTTTTGGTTTCCTTGTGATAGGAGTCCTCATGGTGGCCAGTTGCTTTATTATTCCTCCTTTGCTTGAAAATGTTAGAACTCTATTTCTTTATCCCCTTTCTATATTGAGAATACTTTATCTTGCTAGCTGGTGCTTCTTGGCTTGTTTTTCATATTTGAAATCCTAGTTGAACCGGTCTCTCTTTTAGTTGCTCCACTAAACTATAAATCTCTGCTTGTGGTTTGTTATGGATGGGGCCCATAAAAGTGGTCAGTTACTTTTTCTACTTTAACAAGGAATCTTTACATAATCAGCCACTCTTATGAAAATTGTGATGTATAACTATCAAGAATAACATTTGCTAGCCTCTCCTCATCCATCCTGGCTATTAATTAGGTGGTTTTGTATTAATGAGACATTCCATTTTGACTGAAAACTAATCAGTTTGCTGAGGTTTCTTTATTCTACTACATCTATTGGCTAAATATGCGAATAATACTTGAAGAAAATGTCACTTGCTTTTTCCCCTTTTCTATCTGTCTAAACTAGAGTTATTTTTTTGTGAAAAATTTTTACCTCATATTGCCACTTAAATTTCTCTTCGTTGCCAAGTATCAGAAAGGAAGATTCTGCTTTACTTTTTTTTTAAATCCTAACAATTAGACAAAGCTTAAGGTGATGCGTGGCATGCCTCATTGTGGTTAGTTGCTTGGGTGCGCCCCAAGATGATGGACCTTCTGCTATCCTTAATGTTGGTTGAATAGATAAAGGCCCCCTAAAAGCATCAATCTTAAATTGGAAGTTAGCTTTACTTTTTGGGAATTGAACCTACTGCTCCTTTACCTAACTCATTGCATTATAAATCCTTGGCTGTGGTTATGTGTGGGATCCATATAAGTAGCTAGTCAGCTTTTCTTCTTTAACATGGAACTTATTACATGGTCAGCCACTTTTATGAAAATTATGAATAAATCTATCAAGAATAACATTTGCTAGCCTCTCCTTGCCCATCTTGGCTATCTATCAGGTGGTTGGATGTTTTGCCTTTTATGAGATCTTGGATTTCCATCACTAATTATCTTTTGTAGGACGAAGAAATTAAGGTATTACTTCATTTATGCTGAAGAAACACTATTGTGCTAATTGTATTAAGATACTCTTTTGGTTAAGGTGGATTTGTGTATAACTTGTGATGTAGTCTCAGGGCTCCATTTTGTACATAGTTTATGTTTTTTGTTGTTTCTATATTTTCCATCCAAAGCCATGTTTAGGCTTGGATTTTCAGTCGAGTCATATACTAGAACTGCTAAGCAAAAAAGGTCCACCTACGTGTGGTAGGAAGCCTAACCCAATCCCAAACCACCACACTTAATTGCTTGAGCCTTGGCCTTTCTTCAATGCCCCTGGCCATCACTCATCTCTAGGAACGGAGGATGGATGATAGTCTTGGAGATAGAATTGTGCATGTTGAATATATGGAAGAAGGGGGGGAAGGAAGTTTGAAAAAAAAAGGAAGAAGAAGAAAACCTAGAAAGGTGAGTACCATCGTGGGCGAAGCCCTGAGAAATTCTTTTTCTTCCACTTTTATCTTGCTTCTTGACCTATTTTTTCTTGAAGCCACCTTCTTGACCCCGTTATCATTCGTCTCGATGCCTTGATGGAGCACGGCCTGAAGATTCTCATTGGATCGGAGGGACCAAACTCGCAGAGGTAATTATCCTATTAGTTCTATCACAATCTTCTATCCAACCCTCATTACTTCATCCATCAATCATTATTTCTACCCATCATCATTACCATCGTTGCCATTTATCACATCCTTAGAACCAAAGTTTACTGGTAGTATTTTTTTATTGTTCTGTCGTAGTTATTTTCAGTTTGCTGCACTAGTTATATTTTATTGATTAGGCTTCATTAATAAAATATTTATCTTGTTCTGTTTTGTGTTCACATACCTCTATGATGATCTTTTGGGATGATGAGCATTTGTTGAAGTGTCTAATCAATCGCACCATAATTAACTATTATGAAATCAATCTACCCCTGTAGTAGTTATAGGTTGTACCACTTTGGGGCAGATATGAGTTATCTATAGCCTAGAAGTGTTGACATTGTTCTTCTAGACTAGAAGGGACTCAACAGTTAAAAGTAATTAATGATGTTCTCTAGGAGGAGATTTCAGTCATCTTGAACACTATCCATCACAAGAAATAGAAAAGACATCTTCAAGTGTGGATCTTGACTAAGTAGATGAATGGTTTTGAAGTTCCTAAATGGAAATTTTAATTACTTGTTTGATAAGTTTGTTTATTAATTGAAAGATGAACATAGGACAACTAAACTACTATTTGCTAGCATATATCAATTGGAATCTAATCATCCAGTTGATCGATTGACTAGTAGTACTAGAGCGGCTTTGTCATCCTTCAATAATTCTAGAACATTGTTAAATATTCTCTTTTTGTTTCACATAAAATGGCCTTACTAAATGCTTCAAGTAGATGCCATGACCAAGTTTCAACGATAATTACCTAGAGTTTTTTTACTTTTGGATCTCAACAGAGATGTATATGTCCAACTAAAATTGGTGGGGATCATGTTTTGTTAATTTGATTTTTTGTTGAGTTATTGTGATTGTAAAAGTAAGTTATAAATTACTATCATGTAAATGTACTTGTTCGTGGCTCTAATTTGGTTTTTTGATTAGTTGAATTCCTTGATGATTTATAAAGTTGCATGATTTCATGTTCAATAATATTTTCACTTTCAAAACAAAAGTATGCCATATATTAGAATTGTTTTTTTGTTCATTGTATGAAACAAGTGAACATATTCTTTTCACTTGCCTTTACCATCCAAGATATCTAAAGCTATTGAATACTCATTATTTTGCTTTTGTATTTAATAGATGAAATAAAGCAAGGTACTGATGCATATGTTTTGGCATCATGGGATAATGAAAGTATGAACAATGACCAATTTGATGATGGAAATGTCTGTAATGATAATGAAGATACAGGTAGTCTTGTTCGCCAGCCACGCCAGGTTTGTTTCTTCACTTATCATTGTGTCATATTCCTTGATTTTACTTCAGTTTGTTTTTTTAGGGGTAGTCATAGATACCGCCTTCATTTATATTTGTTTGGAAGGATGTCATCCGTCATATACAAATGACATAATGTAATATTTGTAGTATCTTGCAGATCGTAAGGTTGCTCCATTGTGAATGGGTGTCACTGGTTTGAAACACAGAAGTAGCTTCATGGTGGGGGTAAGGCTATATGCAGCTGACCCACCCCAGACTCCACAGTGGTGGAAGTCTTGTGTACTATGTTGCCCTTGGTTAGTAGTATCGTGTAGATGATAGGAAATGGACCAATATGATACTTGATTTTCTTTTTGTATTTCATTTAAGCTTGTGAGGACTTTGTGCGAGCATGTGTTTAGTCTCATATTAGTTATGTACCAGAGAGATCTTGGGTACTTATATTGGGCTAAGGAACTTAAATAATAATTTCTAGTTAGCCTTTTTGGGTAAGGTCTTGGGTTGTTATAAATGGTTCCAAAGAAGATCCAAAATATAGCCTACATCAACTAGGAGAAATTGCAGCACAAGCCCTTTTGGTGTTGACCACAGGCAGATTTTTGGCGTTTGTGATTGAATTTGGACCTTAGGTTGGCGAGGATGCCAAGACTTAAATGGGGAAAATATTTGAGAGCCCATACAAGCATGTGCTTAGTCCCACTCAGTTGTGCGTTAGAGAGATCTTGGATATGTATACAAGGTTAAGGAATCTAAATAACTTTTTGGCTAGACTTTTTAAGTAAAATCCTTGGTTATTACATGAGCAAGTTTTTAGTCCCATATTTGTGCATTGGGAAGATCTTGGATATTTATATAGGGCCAAAGAATCCAAACAATACCTTCTAGCAAGTCTTTTTGGGTGAGATTCTAGATTGTTACAAATGATATCAGAGCGGACCCAGCCTATGGCCTATGTGTGACTAGGGGATAATGCAACACGGTCCTATTTAGGATTGACTATGGGTTGATCTTGAGATTTGTAATTGGATTTGGACCCTTAGCCCTATTTGTTAGGGCCTAAATGGGGGGGGGGGGAAGTATGTGAGAACTCGTGCAGGAGTGTATTTAGTCTCACATAAATTATGCATCGGAAAGATTTTGAGTACTTATACAGAGCCAAGAAATGTAAATAATAACTTCTGGCTAGTTTTTTTGTATGATGTCCTGGATTGTTACAATACTGAAAAGAGGAATGTGATCTTTGAGCTTATCATCGTGAGGATGGCATAGTCACGTCTAATCATTGTTGTCATCATTATCATCATATTCTTTTGGTTACTCTTAACCTTGTAATCATGTAGTTCTTCATAATAACTTTGGCAAGCATGTTCGAGTTCACTTACATATCTACTCATTCGTGCTAAGCATTCTTTTAAGGGATTGGTTGCCTGCATCGGAGCCTTAGATGCTGCAACCTAGTTGCAAGTGGATAGATGTTGGTATTTGGTTGCTTGCAACTAGGCTATATGCAGGCAATCGAGTTGTATTCTAAGACCTTTTTGTTACATCTAATGATGTAGCCAAAATTAACCACATCTCTATATGCAAGCTCTAGACGAAGCGTTAAAGCGCTACCATCACCTTCCTCTCCAATAATCATATGTTAGTGTATTACAATTATCAATAATAAAATATTATTAGGATGAGGGTGAGCCTTGGTGAAATGGTAAGGTTACTCCATTATGACCTAAAAGTCACGGCTTCAGAACATGAAAACAACCTTTCTACATGTGGGGTAAGTCTATACATGTCGGATTATCCTTAGACCCTAAAATTGCAGGAGCCTCATGCACTGGGTTGCCTTTCTATGATATTATCATAATTCTTATTATAATAGTTCTGATATGATAATGTAACAATGAATATCATAATATCTTATAATAATATATATTATAATAAAGTAATATAATATAATATGATATAATTATATGTGAACATATACAAATATAAAAATTACTATTACACTAATATGGTGATAATTATTACATTCAAGATTCGCCGTCTTGGTACCGGAACCCGTATCAGTGCCTGTGTTCCATACTAGCACACTGTCAATATGGTACAGAATTTTTTTAGCATACCGAGTGTCAGTACGCCACCCGTACCGGATAATAGTGACAAATCGAAATGGTACAGTATGCCCCATATCGTTCGATTAGGGCGGTACGGCATATCTTAATTACATTGATTATAACGTCAATGCTAATTAATTAGTAAAATTAAAAATATGATAATTATATGAAATGATATTATAATATCAATAATTATATAGTAAAATATTCATTTATGTAAAATAATATAATACTATAGTATTATATATAGTTATATTATGTTATGTTACATTATTTTATGTTGTGTTATATTTAGTATATTGTATTGTCTTATATTACGTTATATGTGATGCTATAATATTTTATCATAGTATATCATATTATAGTATAAGATAACATTATAATATAATATTATATTATAACATATAATATCATGTATTGTATTATATTATATCTCATTTTATAGTACAATATTACAAATTACATTACATTACGTTATATGTATATTATATTTTGTAATTACTATAGTTGAGTATTATAGTATCTATATAATGTGATGATATGTTTAATAATATCAGTGAAGGTAATCTTACCATGTCAGATGCAAGGTGATCACACCCGCTTATATCGAAAAACGAAATGTAAGCAAGCCAAATAGACACTTGCAAATACAAATGCAACATTTCTAGATTTTTGCTACATCTAGAAATATAGGCAAACAAAATAGCCCCTAGGTGAGAGACCCACCACTCACCTCCTCTCCACTAATGATATCCTCTATTTCTCTTTGATCATTGCCTACCATCCCAAAATGTTGCCATGCAATATCTAAATATCTTGCTGGTATTTGCTGTTATGCAGCCATGAGCCATATTTACCTAATAACAAAAGTTAACAAATTCAAAATCTAAAAAATGCCACATACATTATCAAAACATGCATCAACTATTTTGGCTTTTGAAAAATGGCAAAGGTATCCATTTTTCCTAGTTTTGGTTAGGTGTGGCAGTTGGTTGGTTGCGGTTCGTTCGGCAGGTCATGTCATAAATTGCTATCCATGGTTCATGCTTTCACTATATCATGCTATTTGTTAACTATAACATGTTTTTAATATTTTTCTTCAAAGGTGTTTTGGGCCTTTGGTAACCTTTTAACTGTTTTATTGCTTATAAATAAAAGTTAAAAATATCTATCTTATAAAACTGTTTGATGTATTGTGCCAATTTTAGTGTTTCATTATTCTACAATACTCATAATAATTTTGTCCTAGTTTAATGTGTTTGAATCAAGGTTGAAAGTATCGGTATCGAGCATCATATCGGTTTCCTAGCAGGACGACTCGGTACAGGACCGGCACGGCCCATACCGAGAGAGGGCATGCTGCCGGAGCCGGAGAAGAGAAGAGAAAGAGAGAGCGAGCGGGGGAGGGAGGGAGGGAAAAAGAGAGGTGGCGGATGCCGATAGAGGGCCGCGGGGTCGAGGTTGCGGCCGGTTCTCCTATTTCAAATGAAATAGGGGTCCGGCTGTAGCTAAAAAAATTCAAAATTTTTATGTGAAGTTGGCAAATCATTTAAAAATCGCTTAAAAATCCGTTTGCCGCCTCTCCATCTTCCTTCCTCTTCCGTTCTCTCTCTCTTTCTCTTCTCCTTCTCAAGCTCTGGCAGCGTGCCGTTTTTACAGCCCGAACCTTATCGGTGAGTCACCGGTACGGCTCAAAATGGGCGGAACCGCTTGGTTCGGGACGGTTCAGCCGTAGGGGTGGCAATCGGGTCGGGTCAGACATAAACGGGTCAGGTCAAATGTTAAATGGGTCAGAAAAATATAAACCTGAACCTGACCTGTTTAATAAACAGGTCAGAAATTACAACCTGAACCCGACCTGTTTAATAAACAGGTCACCCGACCCGACCCATTTAACATGTTTATTAAACAGGTCGATTAAACATGTCTGGTTTATGCTTACCCGTTTAACTAAATAATACTGTAAATAACTAGAAATAAAATACTTAAAATAAAAAATGACCTTTTTCGCCTGCTGCCTTCTCGGCTTCTCCCGACACATCTGCCGCTCCCCATCGCCGCCGCCCGTTGCCTTCTCCCGACCCGTCCGGCCGTCCGCCGCTCCCCATCGCTGCCGCCCGCTGCCTTCTCCCGACCCGTCCGCCGCTCCCCATCGCTGCCGCCCGCTGCCTTCTCCCGACCCGTCTGCCGCTCCCCATCGCCGCCTTGTCCACGGCAACACGGCTGGTCCCGGCGCAGGCCCACTCCTCCCAATCCGAGCCCCCGTCTGCCCAGCCGAAGCGGATGAGGACCTTCTCCATCTACCACTGGAAGTTTGGAACCCCGACGATCCCTCCATGCCTCGGCTCCAGAGCTACGAGATCGATCTCGCCGAGTAGATGGAGACCGTACCCCGGATCGCGAAACCCTTGAGTTGCTGCGCCGTTATCTCTCACAGTCTGTAGGCTTGCTCGGGTCCCTGCTGTGGTCGCCGTTGACGAGGAGGCGGAACTAGTCGGCAAGGGGGAGGAGAGGGCGGAGGCGGAGGTCCAGAGGAGAGGCGAGGGGAGAGCGGAGGGGAAGAATCCGGAGAGGGCGGAGGCGGAGGTCCGGAGGAGAGGCGAGGGGAGGGCGGAGGTGAAGAATCCAGAGAGGGCGGAGGAGAGGGGAGATCGGGAGATCGGGAGAGGGACGTTGAGGGGTGAAATTGAAATAGAATCAGGGAAATCCCTAGAGAGAGGAGAAGTTGCGGTGAAATTGGGCCGAGCGGCGTGCGGGCCTTTTTGGGCCAGAAAATTTGGTTCAACCTATATTAAACGGGTAGAAACGGGTTAAGCGGGTCAGACATCTAAAATCCGTATCCGACCCAATTAATAAACAGGTTAAACGGGTCAACCTGTTTACGACCCGAATCCTGTTTAGGCCAAACCCAAACCTGTTTATGGCGGGTCGAACACGTGTCGGGTTGGCGGGTCGGGTCATATTTTGCCACCCCTATTCAGCCGACCATGGTTTGAATTTTGAAATGCCAAAAATTTATGAAATCATAAGCTCTAGAATTTGGATATTTTTGTTAGCATATCACCCAAAATATGAGGATTTCATATATCTCATTGTTCTACAACAATCATATGAACTATCTTAAATTTTTTTTTAGTTTTTCTATTTTTAGATTGTTGAAATATTGATACTTCTAAAAAAATATAGGGTTTTTTTTGCATGTATACCCTCCAAAATATACAAAATTATATGAATTCCCTTGTAAAACTGCTATTTACATGTATATCCTCATAAAATACTTATTTTTTATGTATACTCTTCTTTTTCTTTTTTTTAAATATATGTACCCATATCATCTAATGCCCTTAAAAAATAAATGATTTAAATTTGAAATGACTGAAATACCCTTATAGATAGACGCACAAAAAGAAAACTTTATAAAGATACACATGCAAATAGCAACTTTGCAAGGTTATTCATGCAATTATGCATATTTAGGAGGGTATACACTAAAAAAATCTAATAAAAAATGATCAAAATTTAGTAAAGATAATTTAGTTGTCCTTAATAAAAAAAAGTTGGCAAAAAAGGATTAATATTATCATGTCACATGATCTCATGTTGATATTAACTCTTATAGAATGAATTATGTTGCTTTTATGAAATTCTCGCCTCAAAAACAAACAACTCAACATTTACAAATCACTAAAAAATATTTTACTAATCTAAACATCTATAATTAATTTAAATCTGTTATGCTTTAATCTTTTAAAAATGATGAAGAATATATAGATGTCATAGATTCAATAATGATAATTATAACAAAATCAAATGGGGAATAACATTACCAAAATGATCACCTAATATTCTAATTTGTCCGTGTCATGATCTTAAAAACAAAAATTGACAATGTGGCTCAATCTTTTTTTGACTTGTTGATCCAATTGAATCATAAAAACTTAGCAAGTTCTAGCCATGTTTTGAATTTTTTTAATGGATTTTTTGAATGTATACCTTTCTAAATATGAAAAATTGCATGAATACTGACGTAAAGTTGCTATATGCGTGTATACATTTATAACTTTTTTTTCTATATCACCTATCAGGGTATTTCAATCATTTTAGTTTTAAGCTGTTTATTTTTTAACAATGTTAGATAGTATGAGTACATATGCAAAAAGGAATAAAAAGAAGGATATATATGCAAATAGTAATTTTACGAGGGTATTCATGCAATTTCATATATTTAGGAAAGTATACGTGCAAAAAACCAAAAAAAATATATAATCTCTTCTAAAAAATTATATAAACTTAAATTTAAATAATTTTTTATTAGCATGTAATCTTGAATTATAAATTTATTTGACTTAATCATGATAATATAGAATAAAGTATTAATTATGTTAGTTTGTTGATGCATTCTTAGATTTATTTTCTTAAAGAAAGAAAACAACAAAATTAATTCAAAAAAAAATGTGATATGAGAGTGCTAATATTTGTAGACTTTACAGCAATGGCTCAAGATTAGCTTTACACTTTTGGATGTCAACTTCTTAACTAGAAACACATGTTTGGATTTTTCTTAAAGAGAGAAAAATTTTAAGTAGAGAAATTTTGGCATGTTCTTTTTTTAAATAATGTTTTAAACAAGTGGGCAAAATCTGGAACTTTTTATTGGAAGATGAATATGGAAGCTATTTTTGATTGCCGATCGAGCACTATTACTTTTTGCTTGGCACCAATTGTCTAAAGGATGGAGAGTACAATTTGTCACAACAAAACTGAAAATAGGTTGTACACAAAGGTGAATAGAAAAACAGTATAGGTAAAATCGTGACTTATAGTGAGATGAAAACCCTTTCAAGAAGAAGATGTCTTTTTATGGACTTCTAACAAAGCTTGTGCTTCAAGTTCCACAAACTTTAGTTGCATGAGTATAGCACAGGCTAGTAAATAAAGAAGTTATTTAGCTATTGATTCAGGCACAAGACTACAAGACTAAGGATGTGATAGTGGATAAGCCTGTAGTGGGGCTTAGGGCTTCTAGCGAAGATGATGCAGCTAGTTGTATGATTTGGACCATGGTACGTTGTACCGACCTGAACTGGGTGGCACGGGGCATACCGTACCAGTTCGGTACCGGTACTTAGTACGGATGGCGTACCGACACTCGATACGCCAAAAAAATTTCATACTGTACCGTATTGATACTGTACTAGTGTGGCATCGGTACGAGGTCCGGTATCGAGACGACGAACCTTGATTTAAACTTTTGAGAAGATATCCTAGGCATAGTTATTAAACCCTGATTGACTGGCTGGTTAGACTAGAAAACTGGTGAACCTGCCCCCTATCCTGTCAGGTTTTGTAATTGGAGTAGCTATGCATTGGACCTTGTGAAAGCCAGGTTGAACAGCATGGAGTTCTAATAAACCAAAGAAGCAGGCAGGTGAAGAACTGGGTCGCGTAGGTGGTTTTCAGAATTCTGAAACTCAAAAAGAAAAAATGTCTGAAGTTCTGAACCATGCTTTGCATAGAACCGACCTTGAACACCTTGCATGGTTAGAAACCACTAAGAGATTGAATCTTGACATCATACATATAGAATTAATACGTGGAGTTCTTTAAGACAAGTTAGATATTTTAATAATCAATTCTTTCTATTTGATAGAAAATATGCGTAATAAATTAGAAACAAGGAAATTAATTCCAATTTTTTTTGTATGAGAGTGATAAAATATTTTAGACTTTACCCCAGGCATGCGAGATTAGCTTTATACCTTTTGATCTCAACTCTTTAAGAAGAAGCTCATGTTTGGTGTCTCTTTAAAAGAAAGAAAAACATTTAACTGGAGAAATTTTGGCATGTTTATTATTCTATGTTTTACACAAGTAGGCAAAATGTGGAAGTTTTTATAGGAAGATGAGTATGGAAGTAATTCTTATTGATTATTTCATTACAAAAAGAAAAAATGACGATCTATATACTGATGCTTTATTCATTTTCCTTATTAATTTAGGTAAATAAAGTTGATATTCAGTATGACAAAGTATCGAAACAGGTTGATGTTCATACATTAAAAGATATGCTCTGGAATCATATGCAAGAATCTGTTCAGATTTCTATTGTGGTAAGTCATTTTTGTTTCATTTCTTAAAGACCATCTATCTCTTTAATGAGCATAGTTGGTTGTCATAGTTTGATATATCATGACAAATATATGATACTTGTCAAAATTGCATATCTAGCATATTCTAATGGCTTAAATGAGAAACCATAGAAAATACTGATTTTTTGCAGAGTTTGAAATCATGCTTATTTTGTTACCTAGTGGAGCTGAATCATGCATTCTGCTCTCTCTTATAGATATGTTGATGAAATTACAATAACAAGGGTTACTGGTAAATATAATCTAGCATACAGCCATTGTAACCTTTTTTTGTTTGTGCTTATGATGCTTAACTGAAAGCAATAGAGATCGTGTAAAGGCTCTTCTATATCTTTATTTGATCGAACTGTTTACTAGAGTATTTAATTCTTATTCTAACCTAAGGTATGGAAGGATTTTTGATTTTTGAAATTTATCAAACCTATACAAATGTATGGTGTCAAATCTGATATTTATCAATTAGGGGAGAAAAAAGATTATTACTACCTCCAGCATGGAAAATACATCTTTAAACAAAAAATTTAATGAAAAAATTGTCATTTTGTAAGGATGGAACTTAATTTCTTAGACCAGTGTATGTGAATATTTTGTATGCCGTAGGTGTCTGAAATTGAGCACCGATCGGAGTTAAGTCTCCTAATTTGGGCTTGAAAGAAGCTGATTCAAGTGAAGTTTTGGATTTCATTTTTGGATCAGTTATATCAAAAAGTTATGAAACTTGACTCAAGCTTATGTGATATTTGTATCTGTTTAGGCTTTGTTAGTGACCATTTAATCAAAAGCTAATTCTTGAGTGAGGCCGAACCGGTACTTTCTTCAGCAAGTTAACCACTGTTTAGACTCAGCTTGTTTTCTTATCAGACAACCTTGAATGAGCTACTTACTGAGCGAAGTTTAAGCTAGTCATGGACAGCTTGGTTTATTTTCCTCAATTCTTGATGATATAAAAGAAAAAACAAAGAAAGGTCTTTAATATGCTCTGTCTGCTCAAACTGCTCAAATCAAATTCTAATTGAACATAGGGCCTCATGATATCTATATGCTTTGAGGCACCATTTGTTTTTCACTTCTGCATCAGTCCTGCTGCGACCTAAAATCACTGATTTACTGTAATCTTGAGTCTACCATTGATCCCAGCATGACTTCTAGCTCCATTGGCATAAATATTTGGTTATTTTGGAATAGGCAATTGTTACATTTGAGTGATAATATCCTGCACTAAGTGCTTGCTGCTTCATTGCATAAATGAAATTTCTTCATAATGCACAACTTGTCATTTAGCTTGTCCAATCATCTTGGCCTGGACTCATTCTTATGTTTAATAAAATGAACACTGCAAAGCATCTTCTCGTCAAAGTACAATGTTTTGTTCATGTCAAATTTGCCATGAATTATGTTATCACAACTTTCATCAAGGAAGCAATTCGACCTTCTCTTCCTATATAGATTTTATATCTTAGCTCATGTTTGAACGAGCAACATAAGTGTAGAGAGGTAGGGTTAGAGATTATGGTATTAACCATCAACCCACACAAGATCCATTTCTTTATAGACCTGTTCTTGTTAGGTAAGTCTATAGTAGGATATTATTTAACCAAGTCAGATGTTATTTTTAAGAACAAAAAAGATGTATCTTAAGTCTTAACCATATATTTGAGTTCTTTAGAAGTAACAACTGTCACAAGAAGATCTTTCCAAGGGATAAATATAGCAATTGAATGATGAAGAACATGCAAGGAAATAAAAGAGGGAAAATAGAAAAAGAGAAGAGGGAGAAGAAAAGGAAGAAGAGGGAAATACAGTTGTGCCTATGGTATGGTTGGTGTATTGCTGTATGTATTTGAGTACATCTTAAGAATATTTAAATCGTGGCCTACTAAACGGATCTCTTAACCTTAGTGTGGCACACCATGAGAACTCGTGGATTTTATGTTCTTAAGCACTGGAGTCTGGAGCCTTAGTCAAAGTGGCTAAAGTATCATTGTGAACATGTGAATTTTGATCAGTTACTAAGAAGAAATTTGAATCCTATAAGTTCAGCAACACACTAACAAGTAGTGGCAAGGGGAAATGTGATCTTTACTCAACAGAGGAGCAAGGGAATTGGAAAGAGAAAGTAGGTATATGGCAGTGCAATCAGAAGTAGACTTGCAAGGCCACAACCATGAGTTTCAACCATGATTAGCACGTTGTGATGGCAGTTGGTTGGCATGTGTCTATCATCATCGTCTTAGTAGCTTTAAGTTTATCCATTTAGTGATCGTATATCATTCACCTCCTCTTCTGCCACCCTAATCAAAATCAGAAGCTTTGGGGAATACAATAAAAGGAAGAAACTGAACAAACCAATATTTTTTGCTTATATGATCCCTCTCCTTCAAAGTGTCACATATGACCCCCACTAGCAGGGAAACGAAATATATTCCAGTTGTGAATCCAAATCTGTCTCGAATCAACACTTTTTCTCAAAAACATGTTTCATACTCCAAATGAAAAGATACATACAACCATATGATATCGAAATCAATTGAGCATAATCATATCGAAATCAAAATGTTCGATCATGAGTCATATAATATTCTAGAAGAATGTATATTCAATCATAAAATACTATGCATCAAGCTCGCAAAACATGAGTAATTCAACTTAGAAAATATTTTATAATTTACTGTTAAACAAGATTTCGCTGTCTCGGTACCGAGCCCTGTATGGGCCAACCAATATGGGTAATAGTACCATTCGGCAAATCTTGGTTGTGAGGGTTGAAACCTTTTAAGTAGAAGTAATCCACTAACTACAAGGCCTTGCATTCATAGGCCTTTTGTGCTTGTGGTTGGCAAATATCTAGCTGCCAATGGCTATGCCCTTCTCCATATACTTAATTTAAAGCTTCTAGGGATTAGGATTTAAGGCCGTGTTTAGCAGAGCTATTAGCAGTAGAGCTTTTTGAAGTAGAGCTTTTATAAAAAGCTATTTACTGTTTGGTAACTATATTTTTAAAGTGCTGTAGAACTTTAATATGTGTTTGGTAAACAACCTGAGAAAGTACATTTGGTATGACAAAATGACCAAAAAGAAATTGCATAGTATTATACAACAGAGCATAATAAAATATAATATATATTAATAAAAAATATGTAATATAATATAATATTACTATAATATAATATAATATCATTATAATATAGTAATATAATATTGTATACTATGGCATAAAAATATAACATAATTTGATATTATATAACATAACATATCATTGTATTATGATATTATATTATATTATATTATATTTATAGTATAATACAATAATAAAGGTATAAAATATTATAATTATTAGCATAAATTAATATAGCCTGGCACATAGTTAAGTCTTTCTAGCACACAGTTAAATCTTCTTGTAATTATAATATTTTATCATGTGTATTTTGTTCCAAAAAGAAAAAAAAATTATAAATCAAAACAGCTTTTCGATACATGCTAAAAGTGTTTTTCTGAAGAAGCTCCATTTTGGAGCTTCTACCAAAAAACTATTTTAGCTTTTTGGCAAAGCTAAAACAGTTTTTCGATTTTTTTACCAAACACCTTTATTCTATCCAAAAGTACTTTTGAAGACTCAGAAAGTACTTTATAGCTCACCAAAAGCATTGCCAAACGGGGCCTAAGAGTACTTTGAAAGGTATTGTTGTTGCTGGGAATCAGCCTGCCTAGGCACAGAGCGAGTGAGGCAATGGTGCCAGAAGATTGGTTGCTCGGATCGTGTTAGGTTGTGACTCGAGGCGGGCGACTGTTGCCAGGATCTCGGTCTATGATCGTGCTCTGACCTAAAACAACAAAGACAAAGAAGTTCTCTTGTTGGAGTATGTCCGGTGGGAGACCCTCCGTTGCTTAAGTTAGGACGATGCTCAGAGAGTAAAAGGAGGCTCCCAACAGTCTGTCAGGGCGTTCGAGCATTTACCTGAAAGGTCCTCTGGAGAGTTGGTTGTATAGGCGAAGGCGAGAGCCTGACACCTTGGAATTCGGGCATGTGGTCGGCCAAGATTGGCAGGCCTCCACACTTTCCTAATATCGGGCATGGGCGTTTCGCACACGGATCGTGCCCCACTTGTTTGGTTGGTGTGATTTCAAGGATCACTTGGGATCTCGGTGAGGATGTCGTCAGTTGTCAGGGGTTTTTGAAATTCGAACTTGGCCGCATGCTTCTGGACGTACCCTATGGCTGGCCTTGATTGGTGGTGTGCTGGTTCCGTGGTGAGCCTTGGTTGGTCGGCGCCTCACATGAGTTGACGCATATCACTTGCCCCTCACTTTCGTAGCCGAGCTGAGCTTGCTGGCTTGGATTGCGGAAGTAGCTTCCTCGATAAGGCCGACCAACAAAGATTGTTGATGATTAATCGGACCGCCCTTTTGTAGGAGAACAGAGATTTCCCGCATCTTGCTTTTATGAGGGGTGTGACTATGTTTGTCATTTCCGAAGTGTCGTAATCATGGGAGGGATGCCTGCAAGTTGAACAACTATTTGGAGTTCAATGATGATCCGAGAGGTCGTTCTAGGGCGAACGTCTAAGCGACATGTGGCCGAGGTTGGTGAAACACCATATCAGAATGGTTCACTTAAGTCTTCTATGAATAGGAAGGGTGGCAACCCCAATCCTTTCATCTCATCGCTTCCTATTCGAGAACCTAAAGAGAGGAAGAGAGCAAACATGGGGTTTAGCCGACGTTCTTCTTGTGCTTTTGTTCTGGCTTACTCTGTAGTTTTGGCTTGCCCTACGTCTTTTCCTTTCCCTTGTCTCCTTTTGTCCTTTTGCATGCCGTTTATGGACCCATCCAACGGAGGTTGGTCTTCCAACGCTGAAGGGGTAGGTTAGAGCTCTTCCGATCGGGCCTCTATGGCCTTAGAAGGAACACCCACCCCGAGGTATCCTTAGGTTTGGATACTGAGATAAGCCTCCGAGGGGAGTCTGATCTTGACCAGATTCATGTTGCGCTCTCTATCCCGCAGAACTACATTCTTGAGCACCTTGGTCCTTCAGATCAGGTGACTTCACCCGTGGAGAACTGGATAGCCTTATATGAGGAGTCCCTGAAGGCGGAGTTAAGGCTTTCGATCCGAATGGCTATCGCCGAACTATTTGCTCAATTCCAACTTGTTCCCGTGCAGCTTGTCCCCAATGCTTGAAGGATGATAGTGGGCTTCTTTTGCTTTGTCTGGCTTCAAGGAATCGTCGATACTGCGGGGATGTTCCAAGCTGTCTTCCAAGTGAAGGCTCTTCCCTGAAATAAAGGGTGGTGGTACCTTTTTCATAGAAAAGGCTACAATGTCCTTCCCCCAGGCACCTCATCCATTCATGGTTAGAAGGGTCAATTTTTCTTCGTGTCCTTATTGACTTTCTGACATTTTTTTGACACGGTGGAGGATACCTGGAAAGCGGGCATTAAGCCTTTTTCCATTTTTGTTAGATGAAAAGCAGGAGTTAGTAGATCTACTTCGCCAGATGAGGGCTCCACCTTTGGTCGAGTTGCTTCAAGAATCGGCTTTAGTAAATGCCGGTTTGAGCCCTAGCTCTGCCTTTGGTATATCTCTTTATCTCATTCTGTTTATTACCGATTTCGCTCTGCTGATTGACTTATTTTTTTTTGTGTTTGTACCAATGAAATTCAAGGTGAACGTGCTCGTTAGCACCTCGAGAAAGACAAAATTTGGAGAAAGTAGTCCCTCCTCGGGCAGGAGGAGAGCGACGACAAGTTCTTCTGCCGCTGAGGCCGGGCTCTCGACGACGTTCAACCCTATCATTAGTCCCTCCATACTACTCGGATCGTGCTAGGTTGCGACTTGATGTGGGCGACTATTGTCGGGATCCTGAAACAGCAAAGACGAAGAAGTCTTCTTATCGGAGTGTGTCTGGGGGATCACTGTATGCATGGTGGCTTCGAGACAGAATTTGGTAAGGGATTTTGAATTCTGAGCCAAGGCATAAAGCTTTTGCGGGCATCTAAAGGACGAGTGAAAGGAAAAGATGCTTGAGAGACTGAAGTAAACAAATGTGGCAAGGGGTTGATCGAATCGGTCTGAAGGATCATTCTATAGGCCATATAAAGAGAGACGACTAGGATGAACTCGTATGGAGCAGGACAAGTGGAGACATGATGAATCGAGGCTGATTGAGGTTAATTATCGGTCTGAAGATGATACAAGATTTGGCCGTAATGACATCATAGGTAGTTGGCATTAGTTACTAGAGTTAAGGAAAGTGGGGGTTAGATGTTGGTTGTTACCACCAAGTAGATTGTTACACTACTGTTTATCTTTGAGTATAAATAGTGGATTGTAATCCAAGCAATGGACCTTTCAAAACATCAATGAAACCAGCTCATCTTTAATTACATTTACTTTATCTTTAACTTTCCTCACTTGTAGTTTACCATTAGGACACTAATTTACCATTAGGAGTAGCAATAGATTACTCAAATCGTAGTCTCAGCTATACCTTATCCTATCTCATCCTCCTTTCAAATAGACGGTGTGACAGTAGCGAAACTTTTTGAAGGTCAAGGCAACTGAATCTATGCTACTTTATCATTATCCCTTGATCATCCTATTTTTGGCCAGTCCAACATTGGTGGCATACCAACACAACTAGTCGACATAGCCATTAGGCTTGTTATCCTTTCCTTGATTAACCCAATGAGAGAAAGAGGTGCCAATCAGCTTTCCAACTTGCCCATCTCTCTCTCCAGGAGGAAAAAGGGTTGAAACAATATTTTTCCTACCAGGTAGCCTAGATTGAAGAGAGAGAAGAAATAGTTCCAAGAATAGCAGTATATAATTCAGACTAATGCTCTACCTAGTTCATCCCACACTGTTTTGGAATGGACTACTCAAGGGCTCCAATGCCATGACCACAAGTTGCATATACAAGCAAATCAAAGGAATTAAGAACTTCAGCAGTTGGATGTAGATCCTAGATAAGTTTCTAAAGAAAAACTTGGACACGAGGAGCAGCCTTAACATTCTTACACCATCTAGCATCCATTCCAAGAGGTGACATACTAAGAGAGAGACAGAGAATGGTACACATCTCATAATGATTGAAGAGTGGTGTGTAGTGCCCTAGCAAAGCTTCTCTCCAATTGCCAATCAGAATAGACAGTGATAGGATATGTTTACAAAGTTCAGCAGGGAATAAATGAATAATGGGGAAGACATCCCCACCTCTTTTCATTTATAATAAGATCAAACACTTCACAATCATCAGAGATAAGGGAAGAATTAAGGTCAAAGGACGCTTGTTGAGAGAAACATCTGAGAGCTAAGGCTGCGTGAGAACAGAGAAATGCCCCATCACCAATCAGATGAGCTTTTACAAATGCAGCTCCATGCCCAAAGAGCAGCAACATGGACAATGATATTGTTCCCATGAATCTAGAAAATTGTATTTGTTTCAAGCACAAAGTGCTTATAATTCTCCATTTGTATATAAAACTTGCCAACTATTTTAGCTATGAGGGCAGTCTTCATCTTCTTAACTTCCCCTATCCCAAGTCCACCATTTTACTTAGGCCAAGTAATCTGGTTCCCGCTTCTTAGATGCATGCCCCTCTTAGCTTTGCCTGTATGATACTTCCTTTACTATATCATTATTGGATTAGTCATCGGTGTACAAGTGTTAAATGCCAAAATTCAAGAACTGCTACCTCTATGTTGGGTTTGTAACGCCTCAAGTTGCCTATGCATTTTGAACACAATTTCTTTTTTTTGCTTTCATTTTTAGCTTTCTCATAATATTTGAGATACCTTGCTCCTACGCTCTCTTTCCATTAAATAGAGGATTCAAAACAGCTATACATGGAAAGTAAATCAAGGAGAATTAGCCAGCCCTGATTCCTAGCTATCACCTATAATTACATAGCTATATTAGGACAGCTATGCATGGAAAGTAAATCAAGGAGAATTAGCCATCCCTGATTTCTAGCTATCACCTATAATTATAGCTGTTATCTCTACATAATTACAGAATAACTACAGAGTTAATACTCGTAATTGTGCTGCTCACGTGACACCCCCTCTCAAATTGATGCTGGTTGATTAACAAGTAACAATTTGTTTACAAGAAACTAGTGTCTGTGGCACGGCAAGGCCTTGGTGAGAATATCTGTAACCTGGAGATCCGTGGGAACATAGGGAAGGCTGATCACATTGCGATCAAAGGCCTGTCGAATATAGTGGCAATTCACTTCAATATGCTTGGTGCGCTCATGATAAATAAGATTATTTACAGTTCGGATGGCACTAGTATTATCTGCATGTAAGGGAGTGGGATTGTGCTGTGGGAAACCAAGTTCAGAGAGGAGTTCTTGGAGCCAAATGATCTTGGAGCAGGCAACAGACATTGCTCAATATTCAGATTCGGTCGAGGATTTGGAAACCATGTCCTGTTTCTTACTTTTCCAGGAGATAAGTGCATCACCAAGAAACATGCACCATCTTGTGGTAGAGCGACAGGTATCTGGACATCCTGTATAATCGGCATCACTATAGCCGATCAAATAAAGTGTAGTGCCAGTAGGGAAGAACAGACCACGTGTAGGAGTCCCTCTGATGTATCGGATGATTCTGCGGACAGTAGCTAAGTGTAGGTGTCTAGGATTCTGCATGAACTGGCTGACTTGTTGTACGACAAAGGAGATATCTGGCCTTGTGATGGTCAAGTAGACCAAGCTGCCTACCAGCTTACGATAAATAGTAGGATTATCTAGAAGGTCTCCTTCATCTCGACGATATTTCACATTAAGCTCAAGAGGAGTATCGATAGAGGCAGTATCTTGGAGATGAGCCAGGTTGATCAAATCGAGGGCATACTTATGCTGATTGAGATACACTCTAGTGGAGCTGCGGTGGACTTCAAGACCAAGAAAATAGGGTACGTGGCCAAGATCTTTCATATGAAAAGAGGTCTGAAGGTTCTGTTGCAGCTGCTGAATGAGAAGAGAGTCAGTACCCGTGATCACAATATCATCTACGTAGACCAAGAGTAAGACAAGATCAACTGGAGTCTTATGGAGAAACAAAGAGGAGTCATATTGACTCTGCTGAAATGAAAGACCAAGAAGAGTGGTTCTAAACTTGTCAAACCATGCACGAGGGGCCTGCTTCAGCCCATAAAGAGACCGCTTCAACCGGCAAACATGATTAGGATGAGCTGCTGAACCGGAGGGAGGCTTCATATACACCTCTTCTTTTAAATCACCATGGAGAAATACATTTTTGACGTCCATCTGATGAATGGGCCAGCTTTGAGAGGCGGCTATAGCAAGAACAAGACGAACAGTGGTCATCTTGGCAATCGGGGCAAAGGTTTCTTCGTAATCCACTCCATATTCTTGTTTGTTGCCTAAAGCAACCAGCCTTGCCTTATATCTGTCCACAGACCCATCAGATCGAAGTTTAACAGAAAAAAACCACTTACATCCGAGAGGCTTGACTGTGGTAGGACAAGGGACAAGCTTTCAAGTGTTGTTGGCTGCGAGAGCATCAAGTTCCTCTTGCATAGCAAGTCTCCAACACTCTTCGTTCGCAGCTTGAGAATAATAAGTAGGGACTGCAATGTTGGCCAGAGTTGCAGAGAGGCAGTTATGAGAGAAGCCATGTCTATCTGGAGGCCGAGTAGACCTAGTAGAGCGCCTAACATCAGTAGGTAAGAATGTTGGAGCAGCCTCCTCAGAAATAGTGTGTAGAAGATTCTGAGTTGATAACATCCAGCACAGGAACAACAGTGGTAGCAGGGTTAGAACTGACAACATTGGGCTCCACTAGAGGTGAAGAAATTGCAGGGGGAGCCGCAGCTATGGTGGGTGCAGTACTGGGGCGAGTATAAACCAAACCGGTTTAAAACGTCCAGATGGAAGGGTTGCAAAATCAATAGGAGGCAAGACAGCAACAAAATCAATAGTTAAGAAATCCGAAACTGGATTAGTGGCAAAAAAAGACTGATTTTCAAAGAAAATCACATTCCGAGACACCCACATTCTCTTAAGAGCTGGATCATAACACAAGAAGCCCTTTTGAGAAGGACTATATCCCATGAAGGCACATTGGACTGACTGTGCAAAGAGCTTGTCGTTCATGTGCTGGCAAGTGAACAAAGCATACACACCCGAAGATATGAAGATCCTGGTACTGTGGATCCTTGCCAAAGAGCCGCAAATGAGGAGTGTCCATGCCCAAGACTAGAGAGGGCAGCCTATTAATAACATAGACGGTAGTAGAAAGTGCTTCTGTCCAAAATTTGGAAGAGACGGAGGACTCAAGGAGCATGGTCCGAGTAATGTCAAGCAGGTGCCTATTCTTTCTCTCGGCAACCCATTTTGTTGGGGTGTATAAGGACATGTCCGTTGGGAAAGAATACCTTTCTGCTGCAAGAAGTCCAGAAAATCAGAGGATACATACTTCCCACCTGGGTCTGTTTGAAAAGCTTTGATGCAAGTGGAAAACGTATTCTCCACATAAGCTACAAAATTCTTGAAGGTAGAAAAAACTTCTGACTTGGAGCGCAGAAAATATAGCCAAGTGAATCGGCTGTAATCATCGATGAATGTGATAAAATATTTATATTTTGCACGAGAAGGAACTGGTGTGATACCCCATACATCACTGTGGACAATCTCAAACACTTTTTCTGCTCCACTACCATGTAAAGGAAAAGGGAGAGTTTTGCTTTTGGCCGAGTTTGCAAGAAGAACACTCAATAGGAACAGAACAAGATTCTTTATTTCCCAAGTCTCCAGATTTCAATAAATAATTTAGAATACAAGTGTTTGGATGGCCCAAACGTCAGAGCCAAACCTCACTCTTACTACAAACGGTGTTACTAGCAAAAGACAGCACATCAGTAGGCTTATTTTGAGTGATCTGTAGAGGAAATGTCTCCCAATCTTAGGCCCCTTCGCTATCACCTTGCCCGACCCCTGCTCCTGCACGATACATCTATCACGAGAGAAAACCACAGCACAACTATTGTTAACTAACTGTCTAACAGAAAGAAGATTGGCAGATAACCCAGGAGCGATAAACACTTCATTGAGTGCAGCAGAAATATCTCCAACAGCAGTAATAGGAATTGTGTTTCCACTAGCAGTTTGGATATGTGAATTGCCATGATACTTTCGAATATTTTGAAGCATATCAGGGGTCCTAGTCATGTGATTTGAGACACCAGAATCAAGGAACCAAGACTTAGAAGAGTCATAGAAATTACCTTGAAGACCCAGAGTAGAAAAAGCAGAGTTAATCATCTGCTGCATCATGGCTGGAGTTATGGATGTAGCAGATGTAGAGAATTCTTCACACAATGAAGTAGAAGAGGCAGCGGACTCCACAGAGATTTGATAAGCCTTTGGCTTGGAAGGACGGATGGGGCATTCTTTGATGATATGTTCATTTTTCTTGCAATAATTGCAGAATTTCTTGCTGCAATTTACAGCAATATGGCCATATTCTTTACAGCTATAGCACTGAACCGTGCTCATATTTCTTGACCTGGATCTTCCCGGGCAGTAAAGGCAACTGGAGGAGTGTTGCTGGCATCTTTCTCCAAGAGAGCCTGAGTAATTCCCCTCTGTTCTGCACGCAGCAGCTCTCCTAGGCAAACAAACAGAGAGAGAGGGACCTCCCTGTTAAGCAAGGCAAATCTAGTAGCTTCAAATTCAGGATGCAAGCGCATGAGAAATTGATCCCTTTGGCTCGTGGCATGGACTTGGTGTACAGCAACCAAGCCTTCTGCAGGAACTTTTGCTTGAATAAGGCCAGAATCAACAATGCCAGAATACTCGGTCCGTAGATTAAGAAAATCTGAGTAATATTTCTGAATTGACAGATTGCCTTGAGAGAAATTGGCAATCTCCAACTCAAGCTGATAGCGCCTAGCATTGTTGTCATGATTGAACACAAGTTTGAGGTAATCCCACATCTGTTTTGCAGTGGAATATGGATGAAGACTCAGAACTATATGAGAGTCAACAGACCCGAGAATCCGGGAACGAATTCCTGCATCAGTGGCTATCCATTCAGCCCTTTTTTCAACCTCAGTTTCTGCTGGGAGCTTCATGGAGCCATCAATATAGCCCCACAGCTTTTTACCTTGAAGAAGAGTTTGAAACTGAAACTCCCAAGTCGAATGATTCCTCCCTGTGAACTTGATGCAGACAACTTCATGCTTCTCCTTGATGACAGACAGAAGACCAGAATGCTTTGAACCAAGACTAGGACAAGAAGCTCCACAAGCTAAGAGATTTTTGAAGAAAACTAGGAAGAAGTAGCTCTGATACCATGTCAGAATATTTTAGATACCTTGCTCCTAGGCTCTCTTTACATTAAATAGAGGATTCAAAATAGCTATACATGGAAAGTAAATCAAGGAGAATTAGCCATCCCTGATTCCTAGCTATCACCTATAATTACATAGCTATATTAGGACAGCTATGCATGGAAAGTAAATCAAGGAGAATTAACCATCCCTGATTCCTAGTTATCACCTATAATTACAGCTGTTATCTCTAAATAATTACAGAATAATTACAGAGTTAATACTCCTAATTGTGCTGCTCACGTGACAAGCTTAAGGGTCCCTTGCTTGGTGCAATGATAGAAGGCTTGGGATGACAAGCAAGGGTTCAAGTCGTGGAGCAGCTATTTTGTGGAAGAAAAAACAAAACTAAAAGTTAGGTTTGCCCCTAGTCTGCCCCTCCTGGGACCCTTAATTGTCGGGATCATAACGATATTGATCTTTTTATTTTCATTTTTAGCTTGCTCCATGGAACCATTGCTCATATGACACATTTGCATAATTCTTCTATATCGGACTTCTCTTGTAACCCATATCATGACACGTTTAATTGAATGATCTATTAAGGCATATGCCAAAACTATAATGCTAAAACTTTGTTCATTATTTGGCCCTTAAGATCATGCGAGTCTGTTCCAATTTCTGAAACTTGTGATATTTTGGACCTTGATATGTGTATATATGCTATATTCTAGACAACCATGTAATTCTTTCTGCCTTGTGATACAATAATGTTTATGCCATTTGTTTGGTACAGCTGATCATTTAGAATCTTGTAATGCTAAAATTTAGCAGCTTTAATGCGCACACTCTCCCTGCGTGTATAGACTTGAAGCCAGTTTTACTACATTATTTTGAACAAGTGTCTGTTAAGTTCTTGATCAGAAAATCACTTTTTTTTTCTTCTTGTTTATAAATAGATCTCCTTATTTTTGATCTCATTATTGCCTTCATGCATATTTGATGGTTCATTATATGTATTTCAGGAAGGTGAGGCTACAGTGTCTCTAAGGGAGGTCTTACTTCAGTTTCCAAGTGACTGCCCTACAGCTCCAGCCAAGGATATCTCCCCGCACCTGTTTTTCATCTGTCTCTTGCATTTAGCTAATGAGCACTGTTTGAGCATCCATGATCGTCCGAGCTTAGATGAGCTTGACATCCACATTCCCTCTGCTGCACTCGTGAAGTTATGTTCAAATTAGCAGCTCACATTTCCACATACCAAGCTACAGCATATCACTTATATTTTAACACTGAGCCACAAAATGTATGTTCTACTGGAACTTGAGGTTTATGATGTGCTCATATGAAATCAAGCATGCGTTGTTTTCATATGTATTTCGTTTACTTCATGTAAGCTGCTTTGGTTTAGTGTGTCAGACTAAGGAATGACTTCATGGAGCTGTCAAGGGCCACTTGCATTTGTCATTGAGATCTGAGATTAGGTAGACTTGGCAAGCCATTGTTGTAATGTGAAGTATTGTTTTAAAGCTGCTTCTTAGGATAAGTTTAAAACACATTGCAAATTATATGCAGCATAATTTGCTCATGGTAGCAGGATCCATCAACAAACTCCTTGTGTACTAAACATACAGGGTTTATAATGTGAGAGGGCTGGAGTTGGGCCAGGTGGGGCTGGAACTACGAAGCCTCCCTACTCGTCCTGATGTTTGTCTTGTTGTCAAACTAGATATTACATTCCCACAGGCTTTATAATCAGAAGCGGTCGGTCTCCATCCTAATCTTGTTGAGAAACGGTTGTGCCATGAAAGCGATTCTGCAGTGTATCCATCTGCTGCTTCACACACATTCCCATGCTTCCCGATTTTTTTTTTTTTCTTTTTGGATGGGAATAGATGAGGAAAGTCCCAACCCATAGGAGAAGAGGTACCTCTACTTCTATTTTTTCTCAAGAAGGTTCGTGGAAAGTTGAATATTTTGAAGGATAACATCACTCGAAACCTGAAACTTTGGCCCCTTGCTTTAGACGGGTTGTGACTATGGAGCTAAAGCTCGGTTTATACACTCCCCCTTTATTTCATTAGGGGTGCAAATGGGTTGGGTTGGGTTGGATCCTGAGTGACCTCGATCCAATCCGATTTTTTATCCGGATCCTAATTTTGGACCCAGACCCGATTCAGTTGAAGATCGGCTCGGGGTCAGGCCGGGTCGGATTTGGGTTGGGTCTGGTCCGTGTTGGGTCGGGTCGGGTCGACCCGGGATAATTGACATCTGGGCCTTTGATTGATTAGACTTTGTTGTTTATTCTTTGTTGACTGAAAGTTTAATTCATGTCTCATGATTTAATGGTTTATTATTTTAGTTCTTGGCGCCATATACATTTATATATAATTGTTTGCAGTATGGATATAAATGTTGGAAAAAAAAATGAGCCAAGAAAGAATAATGCCACAAACACTCTTCCTTATTTGTGCAATTAAATAGGAATATCATAACAATTCACCAAGTAACAATAATCTTCCACAATCAACATAAGTAATCAACAAATAAGATAATCAAGTAACCCATGAACAAGAGGCACCACAATTTTAAATCTGGAAACCTTTCGATATGAAGCGAAAAACCATAGAGTCTAGTCCAGCTAAAATCCTTCACCATTTAGAATAATAAGATTACAATTTATCCTTTCTAGTTCAACTAGAGGCTACCCAAACATCGCTAAGATCGGATCTTAGCTTCAACAATATGAACATTCATCATCAATAAGATAATAATAAACAACCAAATAAAGGGTGAGTCTCGCCAAATGTGGATGCTTGAAATATCCAATAGAGAAAGCTTTTCAAAGATCCAAACCGTTCAATTTGTATCTATTATTGATAGGAACAAGATATTAAAATTTTATCAAAATCGGTGAAAAATCAGTAATTTGATCATCAGGTAAAGTAGCACATTTTTTTTTAATTTTCTGTTTTCACCGTCAGACCTTTTCTTTGTTTGTTTTCTATTTTTGTTATCACTATTGCAGCTCTCTCCAAACAAGACAAAAATGGCTTGTGAAAGAAAACACTCGAAATAAGCCACATGCACCACTTCTTCCTTTTCTCTCTGTCCTTTTTTTTAAATTAAATGATGCGGGTCCCACCTGAAGAGGGTGCACACCAACAAATCTCTCTCCCTTGACTCATATGGGGGATTCCACCAAGCCTACTTTAGAAATAAATCTCCCCCTCCTCACTTGTGTGGGGAATTCTACCAAGCCCACTTCTCTTTATAATAATATTTTTTTTTCGGACATGGTTTTAATCATTATATCCGATCTATTATCTGAGTATGGATTTTCTCAAGACATGACAACTTCATCTCTAAAGCATTTGAATCCAATAATATCTTATATCAATGTGCTTGGATCTCGAGTGAAATTTTGGATTCTTTGAGAGATGGATTACATTTTGATTGTCATAGTGAAGCATATACTTCTCTTGTTCAAGGTCAAACTTTTGTAGAAAATTTTTCATTCATAAAAGTCCTTTGCAAGCTTTTGTAACTATAATATACTCGACCTCAATAGTGGATAAAGAAAAATATTTTTATAATTTGGATTGCCATGACAGTACTAAAGAAAAGTCATTAAGTATTTTGATGTGTGTTACTCAGCTATGCAGCCCAAGAGAGGAGGGGGGGATGAATTGGGCTTTTCAAAAACTTTTAGCAGCATGCAGCAGAATAAAAACTTAATATGTGTGTGCAAGCGAAAAACGAACTATAGGTAAACATATAAAATAACAAACACCCAAATAAAACACTACATACACATCAGTTTATAGTTGTTTGGTGCTAACTCTGCACTTATGTCCAATTCCATGATACTCTTCTTGAGAATTCAACTATAATCTAAGATTATAGCAACATTGTTTTTCCGAGCTCACAATTAACTCAGTTGATTTTTAATAGAAATCCCTCATTCGGGTGCTGAAAATAACATAACTAGTTTTGTGCTTTTCAACGTCGTCGGAAATGCCGAAAGATTCATTCAACACTTGAACAATTTCTTCCGGCTGTGCATTCTCGAACCTGCGACTAAACTCGTCGTTCATCGCAGTGAGCATAATGCAACGGACAGTGATACGGCCGCTGAGCCACTTCTGATAAGTATATCTGACTGTATCCCGTGCATTAGCAGCGGGTTGCTCAAGTGCCGGATTCATTATCACAGAAAGGATCCATTCATACTCTAGCACAATCTTAAGCTTTCTAAGCCAGTTGTTAAAGTTAGGTCCTGTCCAATTGTCGTTATCCAATAACGAACGTAGCGACAAAGTGGAGGCCATTTCTGCTCTGTGCTCATAGAAAAACCCGAAGAGTCGACCCCTTTGTTCTAGACTCCTAAAACCCTGGGGTTGACTCTTGAAGTCATGGCATCGACTCTTCGTGTCTTAGGGTCGACTCCTAAAGATTCTGAAAGTGGTTGTCTTTTGTTTTTGACCTGTGGCTTTCTAGGGTCATCTCTTCTTCACTTGGGGTCGACTCTTCTTCACTTGGGATCGACTCCTCCACTACAAAAGCTTCAAAATAGTTCAAATACTTCTCCAACTTTAATATTTATTCTTCCAGGCTTCTCCATACTTCTCTAACCTTTCACTGAGCTCCCTATAAAACAAATTAACTTTCTAACAACACAAAATTGCTAGTATCATACTTAAATATTTTGTCCTCATTAAAATCAATCCATTGGGTCAACAATCAATCCCTTTTCATGAAAAAACTTTGATTATATGCAAAATAAAACATATTGTGCTTTTTTTAATTTATTTATAATTAATTCATTTATGTAAAACATGAAGTAAACAAATATGTGCCTTAAGAACATATTTTATGATTGCTTCATAAAATATTTAGCTTAATCCAAGCTAATATATATATTCAATTAAGCATATACTCAACTTATTCTCTCCCCTTTTTGACAGTATCAAGAAGTTGCATTCTAAAATTTATCAAATATCAAAAGAATATAGCAACTTCAAGTTTGTTTCAATCAATATTTAGGAGGACTGAAGAGCTTAAAGATGAAAATTAGATTCAGAGATTTTGATCATACAACTTTGATGGATCAAACCATTTGGGATTCCAGAGTTTCAAAATTTTAATACATAACAATAGTTAACTTCCTCTCTTCCCATTTTCATTAAATTAGAGTTATTATAATCAATTTTAGTGTGGTCCTAATAACATCAAATATTAGAGTTGTAATTTGGCTCATGATTGAAGCACAAGATTTATCAAGCAAGCTTTAAGGGGGATCAGAGTAAATTTCAAAATTAAATTTCAAAAGAGGCCTATTAGAGAGAATCATTTTTTATTTCTTCATATTTTAGTATTCTTTCTCCCCATTTTGTAGAAGTCTTTAATTTATGTTGTTAAGTTCCATATGATCTTTGCCCCTTAAGTTTTGTTTCTTTCTCTTAATTAATCATTCCATTTAAAGTTTCAGATTTTAAGAATAGTTTTCAATAAAACTTTTAGATTAATAATTTGATATATGTATTTTCTATGCATTGCAGCTCATCTTAAGTCATTAAGATTTTGAGTATTGGGATATAGAAAATACAAATTTCAAATTATCAGATCATATTCATTTAAAAATATGAGAAACTTTATTGGACTAGAATCAAAATACGAGCTAATATTGATGAGTTTCAGCAAGTCTTATAATATTACAACATGCATTGTGGCATTAAGTACAAGTATCATAGTACTAAAGTATGTAAGGCATCCCAAAGAGGTATATCAAAATCAACCTATTCTACCCAATTTACAATTCAATTTATTCCAATTTAGGTTGAATTATGTATCTTTCTATTGCCTAACTATGTAGCCCAAGAGGAGGTGAATTGAGCTTTTCAAAAAGTTTAACAAAATACAGTTGAATTAAAAGCTTGATAGATAAATATAAATTTTAGCACCAAACTAATAAGCAAAACAAACAATGCAAACAACCAAAATTTATAGTGGTTCGGTGCTAATCTTGACCTACGTCCACTCCCCAAGATACCTTTTTTGAAAATTTCACTATAATCTTTTCGGGATTATAGTCCAATTGTTTTATACGGGATCACAATCAATCTAGTTGATTTTCTTAGAAAATCAACCAAAACCTATATCGATTATTTTACTCAGGCTCACAATCAACCCATTTGAATTTTTCAGAAAATCAATCAAAACTTTCATCAATTGTTTTACTTGGGCTCATAATCAACCTAGTTGATTTTTTCTAAAAATCAACTAAAACCTTCACAATCTAATTCAATGTTTGGATGGACCTTCTCCCCAAGTTTCAATTCCTGAAACTTGTTACAGCAAAGTATAGAAAAAATTAAGTGTAGACATGATAAAGTACATTTTCTAAATAATGAATATAGAGAATTAAATGGAGCTTGACATGGTTAGTTAGCTTAATTGATCTTGAAGGCGCTTCACCAACTTTTAGTTGAAGAAGATATGATTGTTCAGCTTATAATAAATGCTCTTAAATGATTTTCTTTTTGAACCTTCCTTTTGCTTTCTCTTTCTTACTTAGTTGATTTTTCTTTGGTTTGCTTGAGCTCTCTTTTTATTTTTAAGATTTTTCCATACATTTATACTCTTGGAACATACTGCTAGCCATTAGACAAGTAAAAGAGCTATCGTGAGATGAAAAACAGTCGTTGTGACTCACAAAAATACTATTCAATACTATTGTTAGGTAGAGGGGTCGACTCCACATCGTCAGGGATCGATTTATGATCTTCAGAAGTTGACTCGTAATCTTTAGGGGTCAACTCGAGCTTGCTACTATTTCTTCTGTTAGATCAAGCTCAAGCCTTGAAGACTTGCGTTGAGACTCGCTCGAGTTTTGTCGACCAAACCTATGCTGTGGTCTAGGTTTTACTTCCCATGTACATTAATCTAAAAATTCAATCACTTACTGCTTAAGTCTATTTTTCAAAAAAAGAAAAAAAAGAAACTAGGAACCACCTACTACCCCCTCCCATCTTGTGTCTTGATAAAACAACCATGCTACTCTCCCAGTCTGCACGACCTACCATCCATCGTTCGTGCATTCCGAACAACTAATGTTAAAATAAATATAGTCCATTTTCAGAAGCAACAACACACACATCGGACGCGCGCGCACAAGAAAAAAAGAGTATAGCTTGTTGGAGCTACAGTGCGCTACTTCGGCCCAAACAACAGCAAGCCCATAGAAAGGCCTAACGATTGACAAATCGAGTTTAACAAAATCCACATTACAGATTCAGCTTCAAAGGTTAAAGCACATAAATTGCCTGACATGATACCTCCATTGAATTCTCTGGATACATTTTAGGCTTGTAAGCTCACGTATGACACATTTGCATGGACGTACAACAAAAATAATTGAGAATGAGGCAGAAAATCTTGTACAACAAATTCCTAATTTATTTGACCCTTCAAAAAATAGGGGCAGCCCAATAGGAAACAATTACGATATTCTTTGTTAAAATTCAATGATGCTATTCTAGTCATTAATAAGTCATTGGCAAGCTGCCCGTGATAGTATAAACATCCATATTCATTGACCAGATGACATTTTAAATAATTGCTTTGAGAGAACAAACTTCTACAATATTTTTCAAAAGTGCCATTAGATGTAGTAATCACCAATATGCTTACAAGGTAAGCAAACTCTGGAGATGGAGACGCCATTGATGAGAGCTCAGCTAAGTTCACCAAGAAGCAGATGGGTATACATTGGAAACATTAATTACCATAACCACTGAAACAACAATTACATAGGAATTCTAGCACTTCAACTTAAGAGTATTTACAAGCTGAAAGCAGATATTTTGAAGAACAGCCGAATAATCAGTAAATGAAGTCCACAACAATGAGTATTTATAAGCTTTGAATTTCAATATTCTAGATATGTAACCATAACCTGGAATACATGACCAAAATGATCAGAGGCCATTTTTTTTTTTTTTAAAAAGGGATCTTACAGTAACAAATAAAAAAGTTGTATCCATATGGTAAGAAAAATATGATGCCTAAGATCATCCCTCTCAAAGAAACATTTAGTTCAACCTTCCACCGACTCAAATATGGATGCTGAATAGCCCTCTTTAGAAGAAATGATCACTCATAAGTCATAACATTAACAACGTGCTCAAGAGCCCCATAACTGCATATACAGCAGTGCAGAAATAAAACAAAACTGTAGATTCATGTAATAAAGCACTTACTCTCATATGCCCCACCTGAGGATGCAAGGGTACAATGAGAGACTGAGAGAGGATGTGAATTGATCTATATAGGTATTTCTATCTATAATTGATGAATGATAATCAAAGTCCACATCGTCTTTTACAGCAAAAGAATGCAAGACTCAACATGCACACATTACTGTGACTTCATTTCCATTGGGCAGTCAAATTCATTCCCATTAAGATGCAGACAAACCTGTACATTCTCCGTCAGCATTTAAGGATCGGAATCTTAGAAGTCTGCAGAGCTAATGATACCACAACATCACGATCATGGTTGTTCTTTTCATTATGCAGGAATTTATCCTGTATCTTCAAGGAAGTTACGCTGTTCAGTAACTTTATATAATATAACTAACAAAAGCAATGAAAACTTCCAATGTGGTTAAAATAGATAAAAAGCGTTAATGCCAACAATTTAAGCAAATGTCCAACCAGATAGTAAGAATAACAGTAAAATATTCCCATGATATGGAGAAAATTAAGAAAACAGATCATGGGTAAATTAATAAAAAAGAATTAGATACCTGATTGATAAAACATTGAGGCAGTGAAACCCAATAGCTCATCTTCACTTTTCCCTCTCCATACTGTTTTTTACCTTTCATGCAAATGAGACAACTAATTATTTTTCTTAGGATTTCATTCCTGCATTAAGTGATTGCGGGAATTGCTTTTTTCTTTCATTTTCTTTGCAAATTTGCTAATTTTTCGAGAGATAGCATTCTCTTCTATCTTGTTAATAGGTATAAAGATACGCAGCTTGAAGTAGTAATCGATATTGAAATTGAATCTCCCTAGATGACTTCTTTTTGCTACCAAAAGCCTCCAGCATAGATGCAATATGGCCACCGCCTCTGCTGACGGCCTCCCTAACTAAGGTCTTCCTGAACTCTGAATCCATCCTGCTGCTCGCAGAACCGAAGCCTGACTCGTAGTACGAGGGACCAAATCGAGCCCTATGTTTGGCCACCTCATCCGGCTGCCACTGATTATCTAGGCTTGCCTGCATGGCAACCTGGATCTGTGCCTCGTCATTTGGAGTAGACGCCTCCTCTGACCTCCTGGAGTCATAGGAAGGTGGCTCTTTCGACGGTCCACCTCCGCCATCTTCTTGAAAATTCTCTCCTTTGCTGCTCTAAAATCAGCGAAGTGCTTCTTAATCAGATGCCAAACCGCCTGTAAGTATTTCCGACACAAATACATCAAGATAGCCAGCAGCTAAGTGCTGCTTCAACCTGGTTACCCCTCCTCTATTGAACTCTGTGTTGCACTAGTTGCACTTCCAATGGTGCGACCCGAGAGCATTTGCCCATAATCTCAATCAATGTCGTGCTCTGGCACCTTTTTTCTGGATAGCTCCATTCCTGCAGGTTTATCAACTATGCCAATTTATCAATTCTTTAGAAATACCAAAATTTCGTAACGATGAAGATAATTTTTCTTTACATCAGAAAATACATCTGATTTATCTAATACATAAAACTAAAATTTCATATTATTTATCTATTTATATATTTTTAATAATTTTTAAATTTAAAAATATGTTTAAATATCATAAATTCAAAAAAATATATTTTGTAGTTCAGAAATTAGATCTGAATTATGTAATACATACTACTAATTTTTCATAATTTTAGTATTATTTATATATTTTTAATTATTTTTTGAATTTAAAAATAATGTTTAAATAGTGGAGTTCACCTTCT
The DNA here is from genome assembly GCF_009389715.1 of Phoenix dactylifera. Classification (NCBI taxonomy): domain Eukaryota; kingdom Viridiplantae; phylum Streptophyta; class Magnoliopsida; order Arecales; family Arecaceae; genus Phoenix; species Phoenix dactylifera. The sequence goes on from NW_024067886.1 coordinate 70,095, forward strand.
AGCATGGGATACTGTCTGTCAGCCGACCAGCAGTGACCGGTTGGGGATTCTATCCTTGACCGAGCGACGAGAAATACTCTCGACTAGGCTGGCAGCCAGATTCCTTTTGGAGCCAGAGTCTTTGGGGCACCGTGATGAGAGCGAAGTATGGAGATCTGATAGATTTGACAGGTTTCGCACAGGTCGTTACAGCTCCTTCATCTGGAGAGAATCTGCGTCTATGCCTCGGTGGTACTACCGGAGATCAAATGAAAGATCGGGGACGGGCGGACCAGTGACATTTTGGAGGATGGCTGGTTATTTGCGATGCCATTGAGCAGCTGGCCCACCTTCATCGATGGGGGACTTCTGGAGGGGCGCAGTCTCTGATCTATTTGCTCCGAGCCGACAAGCATAGGACGAGGACCTCGTTCAATGGATTTTCGAGGATAGGCTGGTTGAGCGAGTCCTATCCCTGCCGATTCCTGCTAGTGTGCTTGAGGACAGGAAGGTTTGGAGCGTGACCGGAAGGTCTACAGTTACAGCCTGGGACTTACTTCCGGTGGTCAGGAGGTCTCCGACTCGGCAGATTGACAGGGGCTGGATCTGGAGACTTCGCATCCACCCACGAGTCGCCTTGTTTGTCTGGAAAGTGGCGTGGGGGTGCTTGCCTACTAGAGGCCTGCTAGCTCGGCGAGGGATGAGCTTCTCCCCAGATTGTATGGACTGCTTAGGCGAGGAGTCTGTTTTCTATATCCTGTTCGGTTGCCCGAGAGCTGCTCAGATCTGGGGGGGTGCTACGAGCCCCCCGACCCTCAGCGCCAGTGGGCGGTTCCCGAGGACTTTGTGCAGTTCTTGTAGACATCTACACGATAGCCGAAGGCGGGAGTCAAGAGTCAGGGCTGCCTACCTAGCCTATCACTGTTGGCTAGATAGAAAAGCCTGAATCTTCGAGGATATCAAGTGCATCCGAGACAGGTAGTGGACAGGGCTCTTCTCCAGGTAGCGGAGGTCCGCCCCCCCCCCCCCACACCATCATCCTTTAGGACAGCCGAAGAAATCCGGGGCCCCCCTTGCGCTCTTGCAGCGCCCAGGACCGTGTTGGTCTCATGGGAGCCCCCACCCCCTGGTTGTCTCAAGGTGAACTTCGATGAAAGTGCTGGCGAGGAGGGTGTATCAGGAGGTGCGAGCTCCGTTATTAGAGACCATGAGGGCAGATTGGTAGCGGCAGGGGGTCGGAGGATCTATGACACGTCCGTAGCCTGCGTTGAGCTCAGAGCTGCATGGAAGAGTATTACCTATGCGAGGCGACGACTGGAGGTGGACTGCATCTTCCTTGAGGGTGATTCGGCCACGGTGATCGAGTGGATCCGGAGTCGGAGTCGTGATGTCGATTCCAGACCGCTGCTCCAGGACATCCGTAGACTCTTAGCCGAGTGTGGACTATCACGGACTTTGCACATCTTCAGGGAGGTGTATAGCATCGCTGATTGGGTGGCTTCCTTCGTGGCTCACCACTCTAGGGGCTTTGCTTGGGTTGACCCTGCATTGGTTCCTATTTCCTTGCTTAGGCTTATCTTTTCTAATTCAGTTGGCTATGCTCACACCCGTCGCGTGGAAGCTGCTATTGTACCAAAAAAATAGTAATATTTTAAAAAATTAATTTCAGCTCAGATCCAAGTAGAACCCAATAATGCATGCTTCATATATTTTTCTAGGCCTTTGAGCATGCATCAAATGCGACTTATTTTTCAATTTTTTTCAAATTTAGGCCTAGGCTACCGTGCGCTTGATCGTATAAAAACTTGAATGAATGGATGCCAAATTTTGCTATAAAGTAGCTTGCATCTCCCTAAATACACTTCAAAGTTTACAATTTTTTTATTTTTATTTTTTAAAATATTTTTTAATCTTTTATTCCGAAAATATATTTTTAATTTTTAAAAATTATATATAATCCAAAAATTAATTTTTTTAAGTCATCGTGTAGATTTTCATAGATCTATAATATAAAATAAAATCAAGCCCAAAACGAAAATTTTGGCATGGTCTCTCCTTATTTTGTAATTTTGAAGCTATTTTTTCAAGCCAAAAAAATGAGGAAATAAGATAGAAAAGAGGAGCACATCTTATTTAGGCTTGAACTTTTTTCTGAAGTGCTGAATCGGTGTGCTTTGACCTAGTGGAAAGGGTGAATGGTGGAAAGTTCTCCGCCGCTTATAAATGTTTTTGAGGTCTTTTCGGGTCTTCCCAACAACATTTTAACAGCAGACAAAGCAAAAGACAGAGGCCCGATTCAGAATCGGGTCGACTTGATGCAAACCGGCTGATTCGCACCGAGTTCGAACAAAACCGGCCAGCTGGTTTCAGGCCAGTTCGCACCGGTAAGGTCCGGCTCGGACCTTTTCCGGCCGGTTCCAACCGGTTCAGGGTCGGAACCGAATCCAAAGACCGGTTGGCATTCCTTGCCCCCAATTGCCCGGTTCAGCATTCCTTGCCCCCAACCAAATGGACCCCAAGGATCAATTTCAAAATGTTCGGATTTAAAATTAGCTGCCTGCCACAAACATGCAAAACATTAACTTACCACAAATCAATATCTGAAGATCGTTACTGACAAAAGAACACATCTTATACTAATGGAAACTAGTGGAAGTAATTCCTTTGCAGGCATGAGAGAGGAAACATTCATCAAATCTTTAAAACAATAGCATTATAAAACATAATGGACCTATTGATCTAAAAAGAATAGTGTGGAAAATCATGAATTAAGAACTTAGGGAGGAAAACAGGATACCTTTGATCGCACCTCTGGCAAGAAGTGCTGGTGAAGATTCCATTGCTACAATTTCATTAATTAACCCGCTGTGGATGTTTTTGACTTTACATTCCGTGAAAGGCTACCTTTTCGGAGCAGAGGATTTTCTATAGAATATACAAGAAGATTTCCATCCTTGGTCCCAGCTAAGAAACATTCTTCAGGAGTCACCACTAGAGATGTTATTATCTTCCCAACACCTTCATACCTTCTAACAACATCAAGCGAATGCATGGAGCGCAAGATTATTTGTCCATGATCACCAGAACACACAAGAAAGTCTCCACAACTACTAAGTTCAATGCAGCTGAGACGGCCATTAGATTCAGAAGAGGCAATATGTTTTCCATTAATAGAATACATATGCAAACTCAGGTCATTATCAGCATAGATGACAAGTCTTCCATGTTGTGATGCAACTAGCTTTGATAATGCACAACCAGCTGGATGCTGGACGGACCGTACATATGTTCCTTCACGCAAGGTGTGGAACATACAAGTACCATCTTTTGACCCACTGATAACTATATCAAGTTCTGTACTAACAAACAAGCATGTGATGATGTCATCATGACCACAAAGGATATGGAAGGGGCTTTCAATGATGACATAATCTTTTCGAGGCAACTCAGTTTGAATACTTCGAGATCTCCTCTCTGTGGATCTCCCCTTATATGTTTGCCATACCATGACTGTCGTATCATAACTTCCAGTAGCAAGGATATTTCCATCAGATGACACTGCAACATCAATGAACTCTAATTACGTAAAAAAGAACTGAAGGCAACAGTTACGTACAAGTCATAGACAGAGATATTCGATGGAGAAAAGAATTAGCTCTTGATTATAAAACTGAATTAGCTACCAATATAAATACAATAATAATTGAAAGCAACTGAGAAGGATAGAGAAAAGAATTACACCATCTAGACCTTCAAATTAGCACTCAAGTAAAACTTAAAGTTCTAATAACTATCCGAATCAAACATAGATGCAAAAACCCAAAAGTTCCAGCAAGGTTGTACCAATGTTGCCAACTACTTGCATATTAATATAGATATTTGAAAGGAATGTAGAACATGTTTGTTAGAGTTAAAAACAGTTGCCAATAGTAGTATATAAATTCCACAAGTTGCATATTTTTATTTCACTAATAGCTTTTGTTTTTACAACAACTACACATAGTTTTGAAGCAATATCTCTTTTGTCCTTTGCAAGAGTTTCAATCTCTGTATCAGGGCTCATCCTGGTCCGCAACCAGGTCAGTACTGGACTAGTGGGACTGTATGAGACCAATCGAGACAGACTAAATGACCATTAACAACAAGAACGAAAAGAAAAGAATTTAAAAATTAAAAAATTGGCATCCCACCTGGTTTAGGGAGACCCAGGACCACCTCAGGACCTGGTCTCTCTCTGAACTGGTACAGTACTGTTGAGAGAGATCAGGTCCTTGATGTCGGTCCTCGAAATTGTACAAATTTGGCTTTACACTAATAGATGTGGCATTCAGTGCACATGTGGACCTAAAGTTTAAAAGATATGAATACAGGAGCACCAACACTAAAACTTCTTGAAAACTTCAAAGATCTAGTATTTGAAATCAGCTCCTCTCTTTTTTTCTAACTGCAAAACCCAGTATCAGTGGGCTACACCCACACATGTAGTGTGTGAGTCCCCATTGTACCCCCCCCCCCCCCAAAAAAAAGACAGTATCAGAAGCATTTTTCAAAATCCAACAACTTGTTGCTCACCTACCATACGAAAGTTGAGCAACATTGAATGACAACATAAGGCTTTGCTTGTCTCCCCAACCGAAAGCATCTGATTTATGGTTAATTTGTTTCAGAAAAGCATTGACCACCAAGGAATGTTGAACGGCGCACGTCTTTTTGGCCGGTTTGGTACCGGTCTGAACGGGACTGGACTGGTCCGGTGGCCGACCGGTACCGGTTCGGCGATCCTTATTGACCACATTATCGCTTTGCAAATAAACAGTACATGGAAAATTTTTTCAACCTGTTATTCACCACCTAACCTGTCTTATGATATGCTTAGGAGTGTTTGTATTGATTTGTGAGAAAAGCATTGAATGTTAAAGCCAATGTAACTCCAACTTCATCCTGTTCGAAGATCATGGCCACAGACTAGAGATAAGTAAGAAAGGTGGCAGCAGGATAAGGAAAAACTTAGTTTTGAATGCACAAGGTGCATGTAGCTACCGGAGAAAACAAAGAGGCTAAAATTGTGCCTTGGGTAACACATGAAGAACTTTCAGAGAACACGTGCAGATCACAATTAAAAGCACAAACAAGAAACAAATAGTGACACCCGGCACTAGATAAATGACCATGACTACAATGCCGCAAATAAACATCATGAAAATAATTATCAATATAAAGTTAAACAACAAAAATATTTGAGTTAGGCAACGTCAGAATTTATGATAAATTGATTGAACCAAAAAAATATAAAAAACATATAACAAAATTTGATTGGATGGAATAAACCATGGAAAATCTTTGCACTTGGGTAAAATGCCAAAGAATTCTACTTCTTTATGGCTGGTTCATGGAGAAGGTTGAGTAGTAAGGAGTTGTTCGAGTTTTATATTTGTCATTCTAGGTGATACTAGCACGTTTCAGGAAAACGGGTGAATTCAGACCCCTACTGTTTGACAAAGTCCTTAGTTCTTCATGAATTTTATGAAACCAAAATTATATTACTGAAACACAGCTTAGATTTATATTTGCAAATATAGCATGGTCAAAGGAAAGGAAGTCATATGATGATATTCAGATCAGTTTTGCAGCTAACCCTAACAAGGTCTCTAATTGGAATATGTGAATGAAAAGCTAGCCTTGTTAGACTGGAAGTGGCTGCTACACCCTGCAACTATCACCAAGTTTTCTGTAGCAACTATCAACCATCTTGGGGCAGGCAGGGTGCACAATGAACCATGGTCTGCCGTACCGGTCCATACCGGCCGGTACGGGCCGGTACGTACCGGTCCGGCCTGGGACCGGTACCGGATCAGCGTGAAATCCGGTACCGGTAATTTATTGTTGAAGAACCGGTACGGGACCGGTACGGACCGGTACGGGACCGATTTCGTACCGGTCCGGAACGCCACCGGTACGCCGACCAGTACCGGTATGGCGGAGCTTGCAATGAACACTTCACTGCCTTGTAACATATGCACTCTTTAATCGTGACAATAGTAACATCAGGTTTCTATGGAGTTCAAGACATCGAGATCTGATCAAGCTTAGCAGTTGATTTACATATATTCAAATTTTCTATATGATGAAAGAGGTGGCATAGAGGCACATTTTTGTTAACTGCTACAAAAAACATCGCACATGTTTAACTTAGAGATATGAACTCTCATCAAATTCGAGGGAAGATACTGGTAATTGAAGTATATGCGAAATACAAGCAACAGTTCAGGAGTGTAGTCAATGGGTATCCATAATAGAATTACCTGCAAGACAACTGACAACATCTCTGTGCTGTCGGATGCTTTGCACAATCCTTCCATCATTTAGGGATATTACTTGGAAACTATTATCCCAATTGCCACATGAGATCAAATAGTTTTCATTAAGATTTTGCAATGTTCCCAGGCACTGTCTTCCAAATTCAATATTTTCAGCCAAGGGGGTACAAATTTTCCGAGGAGGAAGAACATCAGAACCAACTCCAAAAAATGGTTCCTAGACAGAAGAAAAAAAAAAAAAAAATTCAAATATATTTACTTACTAATAGTATCATCACCATACTAAACAGAAGAAGTGATAATACTGCATCATAACACGAAACATGACAACTGAGTGATAAATGAACAAAACCTGGGATCCAGAAAATGTGAAGTTTCCACCAGACTGCAATTGTGTTGTCAACCACAATTTTATCGACAAGGTTAACCCTTGGTTCACCATGACAATATTTGAGTCCAACAAACCAATAAAAAGTAAAGCCGATGGAGGATTAGTTGCAATAGAAGTAATGGAAGTCAATGTGATCGATGCAGGGGCAAAATATAAGGGATGGGCAATAGGAATTGGAGGCCCTCTTCTTGGATGTTTTTTACGAAAAATTTGGATTGGTGTCTGGCCAAAATTTGCAATCTGGTCTTCAATTGCAGATTTTTGTAATATATCATCCATGTTCTCCAAGTCAACAGCACCTTCATAGGTTAAATAATAAAATATATTTGCTGCCTGCGATCAAATATCACTTCCACAAATTAGTGAACTTGCACTACTAAAAGTTCACAAGTATTGAACAAAGGCAATAGTCATACCTCCACAGCAGGCCTCCCACGTTGCTTGTAACCAAACACCAAATCAATCCAGTGATGGAGATTAGAACTCACATATTCACTCTCTAGGGCTTCTCGATTCCTATGTATGAATTCTTCAGGAGAACCCTGACATAATGATTTCAAAACCAGAAGGAAAAATGAAAATAGAAGAAAATTAAAGAAAATCAAGCCTAACTGATTATCTGCTGGGCATGGTGCCTTAAAGTCATGATTCCATGTACAACATACTTAATCAAGCATCAATAACATGTCAACCGCTCACTCCATGCGTATAGGATATTATTATGTTAGCATGAGATGTCTGATCCCCATCCATGTTGGATCCACATATGGTTCCTACAACAACAGTTCCTCCATGTCAAGAGAACCCAAAGCTTGTGAGTTTCAGATTTTCTAGGAATCTACTAGAATTTCTGTCATGTAAAATTCCTTAATTAGGTGATGTTAAGATCGCATGCTGACCTGATCTAAACTCATGTTAAGATCCTAGGAAACTTATATCATTGCATTTCCTATTGAGTGCTGATTATGTTACAAATCCAAAATTTATCGCTTTGCAGGACAAATAACATATCTGGATCTATTTAGAGATGCATGATTTATTCGATATAAGAAGATATATTAACTGAATGCACTTGAGCAAATAAGCAGTAAGAAAGAGGTATTATGTATATATCATGTATTTCAAGAGTAAATTAAGCATAAGGTCCACCATCAAGTGAATATTTGAGAACTTCATCAAAAGTGGGCTAAATGATACTTACTGATTTTGAAAGATCATATTACAGAAATCCCCATTAATGCATACACAAAGACATGAGTTTGCTCTACCAAAAGGAAAAAAAACAAAGAAAAGACACAAATGTCCACAAATTTAATTACATAGTTATAGTGTTAAAATTTGTAAAAGATGAAAAATCATGATTGGGGCATAAATCATGAAACGGAACAATTTCTGATCAATGGTTTCCAAAATCCCCATTTTTCCACAAAACTGTTCCAGACCAAAAAAAAATGTGACAAACAATTAATCATTTAAGCATTCATGGTCACATTCGTACCCCTGTAGCGAGAGAGAATATCTACTCTTTGATTCCAAAATCAATAATTGAACATCCAAATCAAAGATTCATACGATTGATATGCAGAACTTAAAAGATTGATTTTGATGATGCAAAACAATTGAGTTAAAGGTTGACTAATATATTTGCTTGGGGTTTAAGTGATATATTTCAAAAAGCAAAGAAGAAAGCCTTCACCACTCTCAAATGAAGATCATCCATATAAAGCTCCACATGAGAAAGCTAAACCCCAAAAAGCCATGAAAACATTCTTTGGAAGCTTACAAATAAGCATAGAAGATTTCATCTGAAGCTACCTTGAGTCGACCCCGGAACATTGTCGCTGATTGATACACCTTCACGAGCCAACTCCAACAGACTGCGAGTCGACCCCAAAACAGTCTCAGAAGATGGACAAAAAGCCAAGAATTTCATCACATCAACGAGTCGACCCCAGCTTAGCACGAGTTGACCTCAAAATGGTCACAAAGAAAAGACAGAGAGACAAAGAATTCACTGTATTGGCGAGTCAACCAAAGAAACTTACGAGCCGACTCCAATATAACTAGAGTCGACCCCAGAAACAGTCGAGTCGACCTCAAAACAGCCACAATGGAAAGACAGAAGGCAACGAAAGATAGTCCATGAAGAGTGACCCTTGAAATCAAGGAGTTGACTCCTGAAAATTTTGAGTCGACTCTAAACTGAGAGAGTCGACTCTAGAAGGGCCATAGATGAAAGACAAAGTGCAACAGAAATAGAAGCAAGCTCGAGCCAACTTTTGAAGATCATGAGTCGACTCTTGAAAATCTTGAGTCGACCCCAAAAAACTGCGAAGTCAACACCTCTACACCTGACAACTATAATGGCTAATTTTTCTGCAAGTCTAAATGGTTGTTTTCTCCTCTTAATGGCTCTATTAACCATCTAACGATTAGAAAAGTGTTCCAACCTTCTCCAAAGAGTATAAATGCATGCGAACACCACAGGAAAGAGCAGAATTCAAGCACCACAAAAAAAAAATCCTCTGAGAGCTAGAGCAAGAAAAGAGCTTCAAAGAAGACATCATTTAAGAGCCTTTATTGTGAGCTGAAAGAACACATCCTCAACTTTAGAAAGTTGGTGAAGTGCCTTCAAGAGCATTCAAGTCAACCAACAGAGTCTTGCTTCACTTACTATTTTGTGTATTTATTTCAGAGCAATACTCATTGTGCTTTAATTCTTTCTACTTTTCATTGCAACAAGTTTCAAGTTTGAAAGTTAGGGGAAAGGTCCATCCAACCCTGTAATTGGATTGTGTTGAGCCTAGTATTGGCTCGAGGTAGGTTTTGGTTGACTGGCCTGAAAAATCAACTTGGTTGATTGTGAATTCGGAAAACAATCAGCAAAGATTTTGGTTAATTGACCTGAGAAAATCAACTAGGTTTGGTTGTGAACCCAAAAAACTGTACTGTAATCTGGGATATAGATTATAGTGAAGTTCCCAAGAGGTCTTGAGAATAGATGTAGACGCAGGATTGGCACCGGACCACTATAAACTTCTTGTGTTTACCTTCGTGGTTTCCCATGATTTAATTTCTTGCTTGTTTATTTAAGTGCTTATTTATTGCTCAAAGATTTGTCTATCAAGTATTTAGTATTGATGCATCCTCGATTAAAGTTTTGAAAAACCCAATTCACCCCTCCTCCTGGGCTGCTTAGCTGGGCAACATGATTATAATTTATACCACTAGCACCTATAAACCAAAAATTATGTTTTTGGTTGTCTCTAACCTATGCATCAAGTGGGTGCAAAAATGAACAGTTAAAGCAATAAGAGAACATGTTTTGCTAGTGGATCTGAAATTAAATACTTTATCATGTATCTTAGAACACTAGCATAATGGAAACCATCCATTTTTGTGTTCACATGATAGATTTTTGCTTTCAAGCATTTTAAATGGTATATTGTGATCAATGGTGTAGATCTTCAAATTGAATTACCATAATAGAATCGAGAGGAGTAGATACCCTCTCTCAAAAACTCTCCTTTTGAGAGAAGCATAATCCATCTCACACACACAGAAATAGGTAAACATATTAGAGCCTATTACATGCTCAAATGTATTTAAGCCAAGTGTATTATACGAAATATTGATCTGTAAAAGGACTCATAAGGAAATCGAATCCTTTGTATGGAATTTTAGTAATAAATACTCAAATTTAATGATTGATAAGACCCTAAGCATGAATTAGGAAGGTATAGGGATTAACTGTTAGTATAGTAATGCCACTACTTGCTTATGACCACATCATGCTTGTCTATTGGCCCGTGATGGAACTATCACCTTAGGAACGACTACGTCATGCCAATTCCCTTTAAGCTGCCATCTCATATTTGTTACACCTTATGGTAGAGCAACCATCTCATGCTAGAAATTCAGCCACCTAGCTGAACCTCAACACCTACCTACTAAACTAGGATGGCTGGACACCTTATGCTTAGAAGCCATCTACAAATAGGAAGGTACTACTCTCTTTCTACTATTTGCAGCTATAGAAGTCCCGACTGCCTATAGCAAATAGTTAGTGAAGAAATGATTAGTAACATTTGTATTTTTTATACTTTAGCTATATTGGTTAATTAGATCTTACATGATATCAAAAAAATATGTTATAGACTTAAATGTTATTATTAAAAGTGTTCTTAACAATGCTGGTTCTTAATAATGAAAATCGCATATTCTATAAATTGAAATAAACTTTTGGTTAGTCGGTGAACCCCTAACCAGTGGGTATAATAGTTGGTTATCAATGAGCCCTTGACTAGCTGGTACAATAGTTGGTCTTGGTGAAACACTTAGCCAATGGGCCTATCGATCAGTGAACCCCTGATCAGCAGGTATAAAAGTTGGTTCAGTAAACTTCTAACCAACGGGTATAACAGTTGGTTACCGACCGGTTGATACTAAAACGATCAAAATGAGTGTTTCAAAGTTTTAGTGTATTCAGGTGTTTTTAAGTGTATGCAGTGTATTCAAGTGTTTTGAAGTGCATGCCAGTGTATTCAAGTGTTTCGAAGTGTATTTTAATATTTCTCTAAATGACTGTTTTCGATAATTTTACTTAAAAACACATGCATCGGATAGTTTCAAAAGTATTCTACTTTTTTTTTTTAAAAAAAACAAAGTGGTATTCGTAAATGTACATAACTGATATCTTTTATAAGATATTGTGCATTGGTAAATTACTTTACCGCTTCCATTGTTCTATTTTTTCAAATACTGTATCATTTATGTTTGGCTACCTACTAAGCTATGCAGCTCGATCACCTATTTATTATATTTCAGATTGAAAGACAAATTGACATTAGGCTACTAGCAAGCCTAAAGTATTGTTAATATATTTAGTGAAACTTCCACTACAAAGAAAGACTTTCATCCTTGTCCGTACTTTAAGGCTTGTAGTCATAGAAGTGATTGTATTAGTAAACCTAGGGGGGATTTTTGAGATGTACCTATACTGAAGGATGTGAAATGTGTCATAATATGAACTACTTTGTGTACTACAAGATTTTGTGTCATGGTTTGGCTTCAAAGTTGCATATTATAAAAAAAAATTGCATGAAATTTACCTTGCTCTATTTGAATGAATGACCATTAGGGGTGCAAATGGGTCAGGTCGGGTCGGGTCCGAGTCGGGTCCGGGTCCGAGTTGGATCGGGTTCGGGTCCAATTTTTTGTGCTTTGGGAAAGGATTTGGGCAAATCTAATTTGGTCATATCATAATTATGAGGTGCTGGGTGACCCATGACTTGAAAGACTTGCAATTGACCTCCAGTCAGAACAGACGACCCCTGACTAAGTCGGTCTACAAGCCAAATTTCATATCACACTATTTTTTGTCCATATGACTGATTGGACGGAACTTGGTGTCTCCCAGCTCCCCTCTCACGAGGACAAAAAAAATCCCAGACCTTCTTCCAAAATCCAATTCCATTGCAGAAAACTGGCACATGACCCATATTCAGTTCGGTGTTCCCTCACTTCCTCCCTGCAAAAGTTAAAAAAAACAGAAACCGAAAAACAGAAGGAAAAAAAGAAAAAAAAAGCCTGCTACCGAGACACCAGAGGTATCAACAGTGTAATAGACCGAGAGAGGATCCTCACGGACCAATAGTGCCACGACCCACATAAAAAAAAAAAGAAAAAAAAAACTCTTTTTTGCTTTTTCCCCCTCTTTCTTTCTCTCTTCGGATCCATTCGGGTTGGGTCGGGTCCGTTCGGTGAACCCAGACCCGACCCAGAAAATGATTCGGGTCCAATTTTAGGACCCGACCCGGACCCGCGGGTCCTAAAATTCGGGTCGGGTCTACGCGGGTCGGGTCGACCCAACCCATTTGCAGCCTTAATGACCATTATAGTACAATTACTTGCCATGAGGCTTCAAATCATAATTTTGTGCATCTCCAACAATAAATGAGAATTTAGGCTATTGACTCATTCAGATTGTACTCTCTCGTTATTTGGCAAATCAGGTTCGGGGTCGTGACATAGAGAGAGGGAGAGGGAGAGATAAGAGAGATACTATACATATACATGTGCATAGATACATGTTAATGCAAGGTTTATCGAACCGGTACCACCAGTCGGTGGCCAGCACCATACAATATGGGTCCAAACCGTCCATTCCAGGACGAACCGTATCTTTTTTTTTTTTTTGAATTTTTCAAACTGAAGTTGGCAAATGGTTTTTGCTCGAAATCGGCAAACAATAAAATAGGAAACAGGTGATCCCTGTCTCTCTCCCTCTCTCTCGGCCTCCCCGTCTCCCTATGTTTCAAACCAAGGTAATGAACCATGCCAGTAACCAGCCAGTCTGGTTTGGTACAACCTAAACTGGCCGGTTCAACATGGTTCAGCAAACCATGATTAATTAATCCATGCATAGTGTTTATCCATACTAAGAATTCAAATACCTTCGCCCATGGTGGGAGAGCAACATCACCCAAAGGTTCGCCATCTTGCTTAACACCAAAGTGATAAGAATTTGAATTGACAAGAAAATCAGGCATATAAAAGAATTCAGGTATGAGTTCCTTCACATCGCTTGTATTGGACAAGCAATTACGATATGTGGCCTCGATGCTTTGGAAAAGACGGTCTGCATGATCAAATTTACCACCCTGTCCAGGAAATGCAGAAGATGTATAACTAATATTGACACACATAAGGACTATCGTACATGAAGAAATAAAACATAATCCAAACTAGAAATATTAAAAAAAAACAAAAGATCTTCAACATAGAAGTTCACCTAATGCAAAATATGAAGGAAAAAAAGGATAAAAGTCTTAATACCTGCAAGCTACGGTGGAGAGCAGTAAAAGGTTCTAGCCTAAGTAGGTAATAAAGCACAATACCCATGCTGGAATAATGAGATCCATAGTAAAAGCTGCAAGAGCATAAATGCAACAATGCCATTAGAATGTAGTTGAACCAACAAAAGAGATAATAGTATACATTCAAGGGCATCATTAATCACCTAGGAATATCAGGATCACAAAAGTTACAATATCTATCTTTGAAAACCTACATAAAACACAAGAATAGAATTAGATGGTCCTCTTCAGGACATACATGAGCATATATAGCCCAACCATAGATGTTACCTGAAATCGTTTCAAATCTAGTGCACCAACTGGTTTTGAAAGGTCCCTAAAAGTAGATGACTTGTTAAAATCAAGTGTTTCTGATGAATAATCAGCCAACACCCAGGGAAAAACAGGATATTGAGTCAAATCATTATAAGATCTGCCAGCAAGAGTATTGAGAATCATTACATATTCAAAGTTGCTAATTTCCCTTCTTCTCCAACTTTCCCTAACATTTTCAGCCATCTCAACTGCTACACGTCTATCAATGAAAGATATAATTCCATTTCTTTCTCTGTAGCTTCCTTTCGGGAATAAGAATTCATTCCTGAAAGAGACTACCAATGTTCCAACTTGTTTAGCAACCTTTTGGGATGCAAAGTTCAAAAAAATAGGGGGAATTGAATCATTAAAAAAGACCTCGATTGCTGTATACTGTAACAAGTATCGAGTCAAATGAACTGCTTTTATCTGTCAATAGCAAAAAAGAGATTAATAAATGAAAGACTATATAACAAAATGAATCAAGATCAACAGCTACTATGAAATGAAAAATCACAATAGAACGATTCCGAGCTACACATACCTTGGAAACATTCCATCTCCGGTGGCGTTTGATTTTATTGGGCTGATTATATTTTGAAGCATCTGAGTCCATAATATTAACTGCATTCCCTTTTCCATGATCAGCATCAAGACTTATCGACCCTTTTTGCAGCTTCTCCTTTTGGTTTCCTCCCATTTGGTCATATTTGCTAGAATCTGAGTTTCTTAGATCTTGAAAATTATTGAAAACACATGAACCACCTGTACCTTCAACCAAAAACTCACCAAAAAAATGCAGTACATTTTTCATGATTGCTAAATGCCCTGCCATTTTTCTCTTTGGTGTTACAAGCACGCAAGGAACTGACAGACAAACCTAGAAAACAAGAAAAACAAATGAGGAGCCATATTACATTTTCTAAAGTGTTTGATTATACATTAAACTGGTATACCTCACTCGAATCATTATCTGTGGTACCAGTGAACAATTCCTTTTTATCCTGAATATTATCCACTTGGTCAGTGCAATCTTTCAGATAATCTGAACGCTGGTTATCTACAGAATTATTTAGGCTGGATTCAATTGGTGTAGTTATGTCATTGGCATGCTCACTTGGCTCTGAATTCCTTTCCTCAGCAATTCCTCGCACTCCCTTTAAAAGAAAGCGCTTCATTTTCTCAGGAATATTAGCCCCACTGCCAGTAGGGAATTCGCTTACAGGTTGGCTGGTCTCACTGGATAATTTAGTTGTTGAAGGATGACAAAGTTGTTCATCAAATTTATAATTACGCTTGAGTTTGAGTCTGCGTCGCCAAGTATCCTCTGTCTTATCAAGTTTCCAGTGGGTCACAATATTATTTGGAAAAGGATTGGCAGACCATGGACCTCTTTCATCAATCAAAGCACGGAACACATGTATCCATTTATCCTGGCAACAAACCAAAAACAATTGTCATACTATCATCTAACTATAATAACAATGAAACAAAATGAATCAAGGCTTACAGCAATAATTTGCTGGTCTTCATCATAAGCAAGCCGAGAAACAGTTATTCTGGTATCATCTGAAGAAAGGATTGTATTCATGTTAGATTGAATTTCATCCTCCAAGGTCTTCCATTGGTTCATCTCTGTAAGAGAATGCTCATCAAGTTTAACATGAAACTCCTGCAACTGCTTTATACGGTCATCCTTAATAGCCCTCAGGTATTTTGCCTCATCAACTGCCTGAGAATGAAGCAAAACATTTCAAAGCTTGTTGCACAGAAAATAGTATCAGAGGAAAGATTATTGTAGTGCCACTGCACTTAGATGTTTTTTGAATAATACTTTGTTCTTTTACAGAGTAAATGAAACCCAATCATTTAACATTGTTTCATGCAGGAAAACAACCAAGATTTTGAGAAAGCATGGTTTGCTTTATCATAGCATATTCACACAAGGAATAAAGCGCCGCATGCACTGGTTGGCATAGACAAGTGCATACTTTGCAGCACCTTACCAGCATGCAGCAGGAAAGAGGTTCAGTCTTTCATTCGAAAGACCACGTCTGGTCTTTCGCATGCATTAAATGCCTGATCATGCTCTAGAGCCACTTTAAGATGCATGATAGTGAATGATCGCATGTGATCACGCATGATCACACATCTCAAAGCATGACCGGGCAGTTGCGTGAGTGTAAAAGACCCCGAAGGTCTTTCGTACGAAAAGGCTATCCTGCTCCCCATGTGGCATTGGCATGCTGTTGGCTGTGTTCCAGTAATTGGCTCATCATGGTGCCAATATGAGCTAGCACACCACAGCATCAGGACATGATAATTAAATCCTTGATATTATTCTCAGCATGGCTGAAAGCATAGTCACCTAGCATGTTTCCTAGGTACGCTGATATAACTTGAGAAGTAACTAATTCAAACATGAACTCTGAACATGTGCACACAACCAAGATATTAGAAAGAAAAATCTATGACATACTGATGCAAAAACTCGGTCTCTTTGAATTAGATTAAAAATGAATCCAGCTTCCTTCGTGTTGCTTCTAACTTCTACCGAATCATCCCTGCCCATAATACTAGTGGCAAGCATAGACTTTCCACAGCTGACAGTTTCAAGAATCAGGTGTGATATAACATGAAAACGCGCTCCATCATCCAACATTCCATATTGTGATCTCACTGCGAGTAAGGTCCTGTCAAAGAGAGAATTAAAAGTGAGCCCATATTGGAACAATAGAATAAGTTTTCATTTTCTAACTTCCACATATGAAAAGATAATCTGTAACCACTAACCACTTTTAGTAGAACTTGAATTAAAACAAGAATACTAGTGAAAACATACCAAATAAAAAAGTGCAGCTTGTTCCTGCTTTGATCATCATCAGATGTAAGAAGAGATGGGAGCAGTGAAATAAACTGCTGAACACATCTTGATGCACTTTCCAGACAAGCTTTACAAAGATACAAGATTACAAGATGGAAAAGAACTCTTGGGCACTTCTCTCCTCTTAACAGCATAGCTTTATCAACATATTTGTTTACCTTTCCACCCAATGCATTGCCAATTCCTCCAGATACAACCACAGCAGCCATTTCAGAAGCAGGAATGTTCAAGGACTCTACCAATCCAAGCGCTCTTTGCCCAAAAGACGGGCCTCCCACAGCTGAACCTTTGGGTAACAGCTTACTTGGTCCTTTCCCATTCATTTCACTAATAAGAATCAATGTTTTGTCATATAAATCCCACCACTCATCTATCATCTCATCAAATTCCCCAGTAGTAGACAGTTGAGTCGACGGAATTCTGAAAATTGAAGAGTTCAAGATGAAAAAACTTGATTATATATAATGGTAAATGCTAAAGAAGAAGATAGAATAACTGTAGTTAAGATGGTAATATCAAGACAAAGCCTTTTATCAGGCTAACAATGATTATAATGAGAGTCAAAATGAAGTAAAAAAAATGCCAGACCATTTCATGTGAAAAGACTGATTTAAAAGTAGCCTGATTTAAAATTAAAGCAGAATCTTGAATATACGTGAAGTAGTAGAAGGATGGGTTTCAAACAGGCATATGTCCTCAATATCTCTAAAACTTAGAATCTTAGTAAAAATATCTCTACTTGAAAATGCACTACATTTTGGTTATACTAACTATCTAGGATAATTTGTTCATGTAATCTAAAAGATAATGATATAAAACCATGTACCTAAGCAATATACTGCTACTATCAATGCTGCAATCCGGAAATAGTTAGGCACAACCAAGGTCCGCCGTACCGGTACCGGTCGGCGTATTGGTGGCGGCCCGTACCGGTCCCGTACCGATCCCGTACCGGTCCGTACCGGTGGCGTACCGGTCCGAACCGGTCCCGTACCGGTCCGTACCGGTTCTTCAACAATAAATTACCGGTACCGGATTTTACGCTGATCCGGTACCGGTCCCAGGCCGGACCGGTATGTACCGGCCCGTACCGGCCGTACCGGACCGGTACGACAGACCATGGGCACAACTAAAATAATGTCACAAAAATAATTGCTTAATGTTTCTGTAATTACAAATTGAACATGGCAACAACAAGCCAAAGGGAATGCACATTCCAGAGACATATAAGTAAAAAAACAAATCTAGCCTATCACCCAGGAGCAAGGTTCGCCGTACCGGTACCGAATCCCGTACCGGTGCCGCACTAGTATAGACGTACCGAGTGTCGGTACGGTACGGTATGCTCGGTACCGACCGTACCGACCGTACCGACATTGGTGTACCGATACCGTTACCCATCTGTACAGGTACGGTACGCTCGGTACCGACCGGTACAGCGAACCTTGCCCAGGAGATTACATTGAGATGTCACAAAACCAACTATTCACTAAATATTCAAATTTTACATTACTTCCAACATGTTAATGTTTTAAGATGACTCGACATCTGCACTTAACTGTACACTACTGCAGGGTTCTTATTAACAAAAGAAACATTATTAGCACATAGTGGAAGATGTATATTGGAAATTTTAGTATTTATGCTAACTCTATAGTTAAAATTGCAGAGATCCCTGCAATTACTTGGTCGTCTTGTGTCTAGGGTTTTAACAGGGTGATCTTCTGAATTATTTTGTCTAACAATTGATTTAATCCCCCCTCTAGAAAGAGAGTCTGTGAGTACAGTGTGTACAACTGACACACATCATATACATATGTACAGTTGACATAAAGTTTATGTCCGTACATGTACATATGTCACTATTCATATATAACCCAACTGGTTTTTCTTGTGTCCAATGGGCATATCTAACATCACATAAGCATTCTAAAAGCTCCTTCATTACAAATGCTAGAATCAATTCCAGTCTCGTGCAAGATGGATGCCGAAAAGCAAGTAACCCCTTGCCATTTGAGCCGAAAGAAAAAGCATATATTAATGCAAATGTCAAGTGCAGATTCTATCTGTTACATTTTATTCTAAAAATTGATTTCTATCATTAATGATTGACTGACTTTTATATCTTGTTCCTTGAGCAGTCACCTGTTCACCTAGAGTTGCCTATGCCATAGCGAAGGTTTGTCATGTCAGGTCACCTATGCAATTTGACAAATAAAATACATCAATATATGTGCATGTGCAAGCATGCTAACCTTCATGGTGGTCACCAAGATGGTTTAAGACCCATCTGTTGCCCGAGCAACTAGCTACAATAGTGACACCAAATTAAAGAATGGCGCTACAATGACGTCAATAACCATGCAAGGCCAAGCGACATCATGCAACCCTCTCTAGTTACAACATTAGAAAATTGACGCGTTAAAGGGATGCTGTAGTTGTAAAGAGTATTGAATTAGAATTCATTTCATTAATTAAACTTCTGTTCACATCTAACTATTTAACTAACTCAAACTTCCACCATTTTCTTTTCGGCTTAGCACAAATATTAATGGTCTTGATGACATAGGTTGAGCTCTCAAAGAGATCTCAAATAACCGCAATAGGGAAACATTGTCATGTTAAGTGGATTGTTAGAAAAGAAATTGGTTTAGGTATGCAATGGTGTAGTATAGATGGCAATGTTGAGGAGAATATGTGGAAAATCTTGAAAGGATAGATTATGATTGTTAGATAGCCAGAATCCTCAAAGAGAATATTAAAAAGTTAAAACACCATGGACTGTATTAAAAGGACAAGACATTTTATCCACACTGTTCGCAAACTTGCAGAATAATATAAGTTTGGTTTTCCATTTATGACAACATCAAGGCGGTCACTGAAATATTAGCTACCCTGGCTGACAGACCAGTGCTTCTTAATCATAACTGAAGTAACATGAAGCAGATAATCAGTTAACATTAGATGGACGTAGTTTATGCTAGAGCTGATCAAATGTCGGCCAGGCCAGGCTCAGGCTGGGCTCTACAATAGAAAGTAGGCAAGATGTTTATGCCCAGGGCTGGCCAAGCCCGGCCCAGACATTGGGCCTCTATTGTTTGCCCATGCCTGGCCCAATCCTGAAAGGTCAATACCAGGCCCGCCCGGTAGACCTGATATTGATATATTCCTTAATATATAGTATAAGCATTTATTATTACAATATATAATTAGTTAATATAATTAACATATAAAATAATATTTTTACATATATATAATTATCTTTGATCGGGCCAGGCTGGGCTAATTTTTAATTTTTCCAAACCCAGCCCGATTTTCAGATCAGGACTGTTTTTTTGCCAAGGCCCATCCCACAAGGCTATTTTTAGCGTCCAAGCCTGCCAAATTTCAGGCTAGGCTGAGTGGGCTAGGCAGGCTGTCAGGCCCATGATCAGCTCTAGTTTATGCACATGCAAACAAGCATGACCATGTGCATACTCTTCATATACATCATGTGTCATCCCGAAGTGACAAGCATGACATAAAGCAAAATCTACGCAATAAAACTAGAAGTGTCACCTTCGAAGTTGATCATCATCCTTGAGATTTAATATCTCAGTTACTGCAGAACTGATATCTTTTTGACTCTCTGTTTGTAGGCCATCAGAAGAAAAGCCTAAAGAGATTCCAATGCCAGGAAACTGCAAAACACAAACAAGGGAGACTTGAATGAGAATGCGAAATTATAAGAAGGAAAAGAAACAGTTCCGTGCTTACAAAAGAATATATGTTGCAGGGAATAGAACAATAAAGATCACTTCAACAAAAACAAAAATTCAAAGAGAAATTTTATTAGATACCAGAAGTCTATCGCTACTTTCTTTGATAAGAAGCTCGTCAATTAGTTTCAGAAGATATAGTGTATTATCACGACAGGGTTGTGAAATTAATATGTTTTCTTCAGAAGATAATTCAATCAGATTTCCAATTATATCTTCAAAGATATCCCGAAGCAAACATTGATGTAGCAGTTCTCCCTGTAGGTGCAAACAAAATTGGAGCTATCACTATCAGAAAATTGAAGAAATATTCATCCA
Organism: Phoenix dactylifera; assembly: GCF_009389715.1. Classification (NCBI taxonomy): domain Eukaryota; kingdom Viridiplantae; phylum Streptophyta; class Magnoliopsida; order Arecales; family Arecaceae; genus Phoenix; species Phoenix dactylifera. The sequence goes on from NW_024067886.1 coordinate 90,914, forward strand.
GAAAAAATTGTGGAAACAATTCCTCACACCTGTTCAAATTTCAGCAGTAGAAAATTTATAGTCTCCTCCAACTGATGCCAGCCACCTTTTACAGAATATAAATAGTGAGAAAGAACAACACAGTATAAATTTCTCACTAGAACTAATTCATTAATCATTGAGCTATCAGATTGGACTTTGGACACCATTTTGTAGTTTTTAAAGACATCAAGCCTCATAGATGTCTCTAACCAGGAAGCCCAACCATGTTCCTGTTCAAAACATTCAAAAAAAATCACATGCCATTTTTATGTGTCAAATAATAAGAAAAAAGAAGTTATCAGTACCATCAGAGCTTCAATATTTGAAGGGTTTGAGTCAAGCAGATCAAGAAGATCCCTTAAAATTTTTTCCCGAGTTGAAGTATCCTTGCAAATTGCCAAATATTTAAAGACACAGACTAAAATCTGAGGAAGGAAAAAATGAGAAGAGAAGCTTGTGGAGCTATTTTTCTTATTCTTCAGTGTTTCAGATTGACTATGTTTCTGTAAGACCTGTAGAACAAATTTTGATGCAGCGACAATTAGAAACAAATATTCCAAGAAGGTATTATCATTTTACAACTGCATAGATGCTGCATTATCCTATACCATAGTTAACAACTAAATAAGAACAAACAATCAACATAGTCTACGACATTACCTGTTTAGGACTAGCACCCCCAAGAAGAACATCAAATAATGTGGCACATAGATGATCTGACAACGGAAACTTGAAAATTCTTTCAGATATTGCAGAGAAAATTGGTTGTAGCCTCCTGGTACCTCCTTTCTTTTGACTGTCAGAGAGAGATTTAGATCGCCCAACAGAGAGGCTGAAAAACTTTGTTCCTTTCTTCTCAGATGGAAGTCCCACCAAGAGTTTCCCAAGAAACTGCAATCCTAGCAGCCTGATTGTCTCCAACTCCCTGAATCACCAAGTCAAGAAGAAATATAATATGCCGAAATTCACTTACAAGTTATATAAGTCATGACGAGCAGACAACACTATGCATGGAAAACCGGATATACTGAAGCAGTGGCCTTTGACATTTTGACAATTCCAAAATGTATATAGCAAATGAAACTTGATCTAAACCGCATATTGTAATTTGAAGATACAAACGTATACTAGAATAACCTTCAGCTAATTGGATTATGCAAAATGCTAAAGGTCACCTCTCCATTGACCACTCCCAATTGGATACTGATGTGGCACTCCTAGAATTACCAAACCACATTCAATCCCATTTGACACCTACCTACTCATGTCCATTGCACCAATACTTGTCACATAGGACCAATCAATGATTCAAATCCCACGAGACAGGGTCATCCAAGTTTGTTCATGGAAGAGGATGCGCCCCTACCCTATCCTGACACTTAAGATGGGGGATGACTTGGAATGTGCCAAACGAGATGCTGGGACAAGGTGGGATGGTCCCATCCCAGCACTTGGGACTGTGACCCTTCCTAAGATGATCCACTGTGAGTTGAATCCTTGGGACCAATGAAGAGAGTGCTAATAGGTAGAAATACTCATAATTTTTATGGTATCTTAAATTATACAATTATAGTGGAGATCATGTTCATCTTTCTATAGTGTTAACTGAAGAAATTAAAAAAAATAAATAGAAAAGAGGACTAGAGGAGAAATAAAGAACATAGCCAAAGAAAAATATTCAAGCACCAAACCGGAATAATACCATGCTGTGAGCCTTTAGATATAACCAAGAACTGTAAATCCGACCCAAAACACCTGGATCGGGGCATACATACTGAACCAGGTCGGCGAAACCATCCCAATGAGTGGTTCCGGATATACCGAGCCATCCCAGCAGCGGATTGGGACGGTTCCGGCAACGGAAACGAAATTGGTTGTTGGAGGGAAAGAAGGTGAAGGAAAGAGAGAAAAAAAGAGAGCGAGCGGGAAAGGAAGGGATAGGGAGAGGGAGGCTGGTGGAGGGTGGCGGAGGCCGATGCCCGGGCATGAGGCGGAGGCCACGGCCGGGTTCCCTGTTTCTGCCTCCGCCGACCTCCCTCCCTCTCTCCCCCTTTTCTCTCTTTTTCTCTCTCCCATTCGCCCTCTCCCCCACCTCTTTTACTGTGTCGGTATAGGCCCGACATGGCACGGTGCAGGCCCGTACCGACCCGTGCCGCCAGACAACTGGCCCAATGCCCGGTACCGGCACAATAGACCATGTACTGAACCAATCCATAATAGTGTTGGGTTGCTGGTTCGGTATGGGAACTAGTCCATACTCCATACCGATCTGAACCAGATCAAACCATGTAGAACCATTCTGTTTTGCTTGGTATCGACCAGTATCGCTCGATTTCAGATAATACTATGATAAAAAGTGAGAAAATAGAAGCTAGAGAATATCTCGATACGAGATACATATCATACCGTACCAACTGCACCGTACCGAACCAGTAACATACCGATATGATAGCCAATACTGAGATTACAGACCTTGGATATCTATCATGCTGTTATTTTATCAAACTTATTCATCCAAAAGCATCACAAAAATAACTCTACTAATGAAACGCATTGGTATATTTAGTGATGATACTTGAAAGCAAGGTCTGCAGAGCCGACACACCCATTTTTTGAGTTTTTCATGTTTACTTAATTGATAATCAATCTTTTTCAACTTTTTCAATGATTTTAAGTCTAATTTGATATATTTTTGATATTTTTTTTATGTTTCTCTGATCCCGATTTAACCTAAATAATGAAGCTTGTTTTAAAGTAATACAAAACATAAAATAATTAGTGAGACGTCGCAGGCTACAAGAAGCAACATCAAATATCCTAAAATCAAATAATGAGGTTAAAAAATATAAAATAATACAATCAATTACATATATTTAAAATACAACATACATATTCATATTTAAAATCTCGAGTGGCGATGACTTTCGTAGATATCAGGATCATTAGTATAGTTAGAAGGCACATCAGCCCTCCCTCTAATCAAGTGATATTGTAGTCTTGTCTGTTCATCCCATAAGAAACGCGCTCTAGGTTATGAGCACTCTCGAATCTCTCGCTGAAACTCTGACTCTGAGAAATATCTTCTAACTGATAAAACAACTGTAAAAGGGCCGATTCGAATAAGTCGACAGCAAAATCTAACCAGTAAGATGCTTCGGAATGCATAGGATAGTAGCCTCCAGAAGATACCTCAAACACACCATATCCATATCCGTATCCGTATGGGTCATAGGCTGCTTGTGGCTGTGGATAATAGAATCTAGCATACGACTCGAAACTGGATACGTCTATTGATGATCCTACTCTATAAGTGAGGTTATCTGCAGCTGCATCGTGTCCTCCTGAATGACCTCGAGAAGTCTGTCTTCTATATGCAATCGTATTCTTACGGGCTCTACCAAATCGCATACCGTGGTCTCTATTCTGTGTAGCATACATAAACTGAGACTCATCGGTGAATTGAAAACCATCCTTTAGTTGTCTCATAAACGGAGGTCTCATGTCCTTTCTTCCTGGCCAGCAGATCTATGATCACTAGAATTGCTGCTCTTGGTCTTTGAATATGAGTGAACTAGCTCCACACTTTTCATGGGGGGTTACAAGTGCCTTTTTGTTTTTCTATTTTGGTATGTTGAGCAGCTGCCTGCTTATCCTTCGTGCCACTCGTTGCTTACTTACCGTTCGTGCCACTCGCTGACAGCTTATCCTTCATGCCCATTTTTTCCTAGCTATGTTGGAAGGATGAATATCGCCCTCCTAACCGAGTTGACTGAGTAGTCGCCCCGTCTAAGCTTCTCTAGATCATATCTCTGAGAGGATGTCTAGAATAAGAAGTTATGTAGTGACTGACTCTCTAGTGATCCTTGTGGCTGTGGCTGATCAGTCGGAAGGATGCGTGAAATATTGCAATCTGCCCATTGCCCTGCATCGACACTAGCTTCGCTGGCTACGAAACTGACCGATCGTAGAGGCGATCCTCGCTCATCAAACTCTGGCTCCTGCAACTGGCCCACAAGCTATCCGATCATAGAATCATCTTCATCATCAACGAAAGGACTATGGATCGGATATATTTACTTTAGCTCCACTTCCTCCTAAATGCACTTCAGCCTCAACCTCAGATTGTAAAAAATATATACAAGATCGTTAAGGCGCTTTTGTGTAAAACAATTCCTTTAATTGTTATAGATAAGGGCGAAAGTGAATTAGTTGCGCTCACAGCTACACGAGAAGACCATCTGAGAGAGGGTCTGAATGGCTAGCCGTTTAAAATTTTCACGGACACACCAAAATTAATCCACCATTCAGCTGCAAAAATATTAAATAAAATTACATATAAGATAGTATCATATTAGTAACCATGTAAGATCAGATAAATGCCCTCCTGATGTGTAATATACCTGGATTCATAATTTTCTTATGACAGCCGTCGAGACTCCAAAGCTGTTCGTGCCCTCTCTAAATATTTTGGTCTATGAAAAAAACTATGTTGTAATATCTTAATAATTGAAGATATCGGTTAACTTACACATGTCACTTAACTTATCTCTTCTAGACATAGGATTGCAAATTCTAGACTAGGCTCCATCTTGTAAATCACATAAGGTAGAGCGGACAGAAGTTCGTCATCCATATCGATTCGAGCTACGGTGTACTGAAACCTCGGATAGATGAAAGTTTCTACCCATCCGATAGTGTCACCGCCGCTCAATGATGTCGATGTACTCTTAGGCATACATCGGATTGGCCTTCTTGAACTGAATCTTTGTCGTCTCTATCAAATGATATGAAAAGGCCATTTGGGGGTACCTCTCGCTGTCCACGATCCGAAACACTTCATACAATGGTTTGATAGCCTTCACTATCTTCTCAACTAGCTGTCAAAATGTCTGCCTCATCACCAAGTCCTCGACAATGCTCCTTCAGTGCTGGCTTTCTCAAATCTACTTTTCTGCCACTCAAAACTGACTAACATATGACATTAGGCTGATTTTTTTCTCTAGAAATCTATCAAGTGCAACATAATTGGTAGCAAACCGTGTAACTTCTAGTCTCAAGATCTCTCTTCCTGCATACTTCCTTATCAGTAAAAAGACCCATGTATGGTTATAAATATATCTAGCGATGGTTTGAGCTGTCTCCACTGTCTGCTGCACTCTATGAATCTTCACAATGTCCATCATAATAGGCCGATACAATGTGCAGCACATGGGGTCTAGAAAATATGGCCGCTGCTCCAGCAAGATCTTTCCAACGGCCTTATATTGTAGCCCATTATCAGCAATAATATGAACGATATTCTTCTCCTACCGAATCAATCACCTCCATCAATCTGAAGATGTGCATGGCGTCGTGCACCTGATCGAATGCATCAACCAACTTATAAAAGAAAATCTTCGTATTACATATCCTTCGGTCCTAGAGGATCTACATCGGGACCGACAGCCTATATGGAAGAAATGACAGACCTATAGTATGTATTGTCCGCCACATTCGCTAGGATGTAGCTGAAGTAAAATTAGGATCCAATAGCTCGTCACATATTCTTCTTATTATCCTTTTCAGCATTTTGTCAAGCCTCTGTTGTTTTGAATCCTTGCTAGAAAAAGCATGTAGATCTAAATCATGGATGGTGGCTCCAAATAGAATCTCTCTATATGACTTCTTTTAGCTACCAAAAGCCTCCAACATAGATGCAATACAACCACCGACTTTACTGATAGCCTTCCTGACCGAGGTCCTCTTGAACTCTGGATCTGCCCTACTGCTCGCAGAATCAGAACCTGACTCATAGTATGAGGGCCCAAATCGAGCCCTATACTTGGCCACCTCCTCCTGCCACAGATCATCGAGGCTCGCTTGAATGATAGTTTAGATCTGTGCATCCTCATCATCTGGAGTAGACGCCTCCTCTTACTCCCTAGAGTAATAGGAAGGTAGCTCTGCTGCTCGGCGATCCCCCTCTGCTTTCTTGGCAACTCTTCCCTTTACTGCTTTGAAATCAGCGAAATATATCTTCAGCAGCTACCGAACCTCTTATAGACAATTCCGACACAGATACATCAAGGTAACTACCAGCTAAGTGCTGCTTCAACCAGATTACCCCTTCCCTCTTTAACTCTATATTGCACCAGTTGCACTTTCAATGGTGCTGACCCGAGAGCATTTGCCCATGATCCCGACCAATATCCCGCTTCGGCTCATTTTTCTTTGATGGTTCAATTCCTATAGGTTTATCAAGTACGTCAGTTTATCAATTATTTAAAAATAACAAAATTTCGTTACGATGAAAATATTTATTTCTCAAAAAAAATTATTTAACTAATACATAATACCAATTTTTTATATTTTTTATTTATTTATATATTTTTAGTAACTTTTAAATTAAAAAATATTTTTAAATACCAAAAATTCTGAAAAATATGTTTTTACTTCAGAAAATATTTTTGAAATACGTATTACGTACTACTAATTTTTATGATTTTTAATATTAATTATATTTTTAATTAGTTTTTAAATTCAAAGTCCATTGATTATAAGTCCATTGAAGAGTCGACCCTTGAAAACAATGAATCGACCGCTGTCATCAAACGAGGTGACTCCTGAACTGAGAGAACCAACTCCACAATGTTCACAGAAGAAAGACAACGCCGCAAAACAACAAGCTCGAGTCAACCCGTGAAGATCATGCGTCGACTCCTGAAGATCACGAGTCGACCCTTGAAGATGTTGAGTTGACCCCTAACAATAGTAATGGATGGTTTTTCTATGAGTCGGAATGGTTGTTTTTATCTCCAACGGCTTTTAACCTGTCTAACAGCTAGAAGAATGTTCCAACCACTTCCAAATGGTATAAATACATGGAAACACTAAAGGAAAAGACAACTCAAGCAGGCCAAAAAGAAATCCATAGAGCAAAAAAGAGAGCTTCAAAGAGAATCATTCAAGAGAGCTGAAAGATCATATCTTATACAGTTGAGAGTTGGTGAAGCGCATTCCAGATCAAAAAAAACCAACCAACATAGCCAAGCTCCATTTTTTTCTTTGTATTTATTGTTTAGGAGCCATACTTTATTGTGCCCGCATTTAATTCTTTCTATACTATATTATAGCAAGTTTCAAGGACTGAAACTTGAGGGAAAGGGCCATCCAAGCCTTAAATTGGATTATGTCGGTTTTGGTAGATTGCCTGTGAAAATCAACTAGGTTGATTATGAGCTCGAGTAAAACAATCGGTGTAAGTTTTGGTTGATTAGCTGTGAAAATCAACTGGGTTGATTGTGAGCCCGTGTAAAACAATTAAATTATAATCCCTAAAAGATTAAAATGAAATTCCCAAGAAGAAAGTCTTGGAAAGTGGACGTAGGCACAGGATTGGCACCGAACCACTATAAATTCTGTGTTTGTATTGCCTAATCTATTTGCATTAATTTCTTGCATATCTACTTTAGTTAGTTGCTTAAATTAATATTCTTCAATCAAGCTTTCATTCCACTGCATTGATTTTAAATTTTCAAAAAGACCAATTCACCCCCTCTTGGGGTTGCATAGCTGGGCAACAAGTGGTATTAGAGCCTAGTACTTAAGCCTCTCATTGAACTAATCGTCAAGAGTTAAAGATCTATAGCAGCTCCAATAGGAACCTCTCTTGCTGAGGGTCATTCCACAAATAGACCTCTTTTCAATGCCATAAATTATACTTATTGAAAAGCAAACGCATGCACATTTTTGTTTAGGCACTAGTATGACATGTAGAGTGTCATAGTTAATAGACCTCACACACCCACAAAAAATATTGATAGTGTGTATCTTTCCAAACCCAAAGGGGAATGGGATGAATTTGAAATAAAGATGGCACAGCTAAATGTTAAAGCCATTAATATTCTTTACTGCTCTTTAGATGATAATGAATTTAATTGCATATCAACTTGCTTTTCCGCTAAAGAGATTTGGGATAGACTGGAAGTAACTCACAAAAGCATTAACCAAGTCATAGAATCTAAAATTATTATGTTTGTACATAAATATTAGCTATTTAAAATGGAGTCTAGTAAGTCAATTTCTAATATGTTTGCTCGCTTTACAAATATTATTAATAATTTTAAAAGTCTTGGTAAATCTTATACTAACAGTGATTTGGTAAGAAAAATCCTCAGGTCACTACCAAGAGCTTGCAAGGGCAAAGTCATGGCCAGTCAGGAAGCAAAAGATCTCAACGCCCTTTCTCTAGAAGAATTGTTGGGCTCTCTGAGGACTCATGAGTTATCCAAAAAGCAAAATTTTGAAGAAGAGTCAATAAAAAGAACCATCGCTCTCAAATCAACAGCATAAAAAGAAAAAGAGCGAAGAATCAAACAGTTCAGAGAGAGACGAGGAAATGGCCCTCATCATAAGAAATTTAGAAGATTTCTGAGAAGAAGCCAAGGAATAAGAAGGCGTTTGGCCAAGAGGGAGGAAAACAAAGAAAAGAAGAAAGCGCAACCGATGAATTCAAAATGCTGGGACATTTTAGAGCAGACTACCCACTACTTAAAAAAGCTCTTAAGAAGCCAAAGAAGAAAGCAATGGTCGCTACATTGACTGATAATGACGACTCAAATTCAAAAGAGGACCCAAAAAAACAGCAAATCTATACCTTATGGCTCATGAGAATAAGATAAACTCTGAACCATGGTCTAACGAACCAGCCCGTACCAGCCGATTCGGGCCGTATCGGACCAGTTCAGTGTGTAACCGGTACGCCGGAGCCATGAAAATCGTTACGGACCGAACCCAACCGGAGCCGGGGAAGACGAAGAGAGAGCGGGGAAGAGAGGGAGGGAGGGCCGGGGGGGGCACGGCGGGCTCCCCCGCCCCCCTGCGGGCTCCGCCGCCACCCCCGGCCCTTCGCAGGCGGCCTCTCCTCTCCTCCCTCCCTCCCCCGCTCGCTCCCTCGTTCTCTTCTTCCCCGGCTCTGGCGGAGAAGAGTGTTCCGGGTCGGTACCGGTTTAAACCGATACGAACCGGAACCGTACCGGTCCGGTAGGCGACCGGTACGCCTACCGGTACCTGTACGGCGAACCTTGCTCTGATCCATTAAATGATTTTACCTTTGAAGAGCTTCAAGAAACTTTCTAAACGTTATTAGATGAGATTAAAAAGCCTAGTCAAAAGAGTAGAGAGCTAAAATTGAAAATTCAAACTCTTTTCAATGAAAATAAAAATATTTTAAAAGCAAAACAATCCTTACTAGAAGAAAATCAGAACCTAAAGAAATAAATTAATTAAAACTAATTGTTAAAGATTTACTTTAAGTTATAAAGAGTTGAACATGATGTTAGATAGCCAACGAATTATTTTTGATAAAGCTGGACTTGGCTATAACCCTCTATTAGAACAAAAATTATTAAAGAAAATGTTTGTCAAATCTTCAAGCGATCAATCAAGAAAGACAACATGTTATAACTGTGGTAAAATTGGCCACAAATACTTTACCTGTAATTTTAAAACAAATAGCTTAAATGGTAAAGTTATTATTAAGAAAATATGGGTTCCAAAAGAAACCATAACAGCTAACCTGCAAGGACCGAAGAGAGCATGGGTACCTAAGACATTTGAATTTTGTAATACACATATGTCTGGCAGCCCTTGGGTCAAAAAGAAGTTAGTACTTAGAATCTTAGATAGTGGGTACTTTAGACATATGACAGGAGATGAATCACAATTCATTTTTCTTAAAAGAAAAGAGAAAGATCATTAGAATTGGTAACATCAGTATCACTCCTACATTTATTGAAAATGTATTATTAGTAGATGGTCTCAAACATAATCTTCTCAGCATCAATCAATTATGTGATAAAGATTTTAAAGTAATTTTTGAATCCTATATATGCATTATTTCTAGTCCTAGTGATGATGGCATTAAGTGTATAAGGCATAAGCATGAAAATGTATACTTTGTCAATCTTGACCATTTATCCACAAAAAACATACAATGTTTGGTTGCCATAAATACCAAAATCAGTGAGACTAGTTGGTTGTGGAATTATAGATTAACTCATGCAAGCATGGACCTTATTTCAAAATTAGCTAGAAAAGATCTAGTTAAAGGTCTACCCAAATTAAGTTTTGAAAAAGATATAACCTGTAATGCATGCCAACTAGAAAAATAAACTAGAGTTTCTTCTAGGCCATTAGAACTTCTGCATATAGATTTATTTGGGCTAACTAGAACTTCAAGTCTAGGTGGCAAACGTTATGGTTTTTCATCATTGATGTTTTCTCAAGATTTGAAATAAGGTATGCAAGTGCTTTCCAATGAAAGATGTTTTCTTTTAAATGAAAAAGTTATGCAAGTCCCTAAAATAAGTGAACTGAATTTCAAAATCATGATTTTGAAAAGTTTTGAAATGAAAATGAAATAGAACATAATTATTCTGTACCTAAGACACCCCAACAGAATGGGGTGGAAGAAAGAAAAAATAGAACCCTTAAAAAAAAGACTAGGACCATGCTGTGTGAGAGCCATCTTCCAAAATACTTTTGGACTGAGGCAGTCACCTTTTTTTCATCAAATGTTTTTCCCATGATACTCTATGTTATTTTGTATTGGTTTGGATCAAGGTCGGAGGAACCGATACCGGGCACCGTACCGGTTCTCCGGCAGCACAAGTCGGTACGGGCCGTGTCGGGTTCCCCTATTTCAAACAAAATAGGGGTTCGGTTGCGGCTTAAAAAATTTTGAAATTTTTTAATGAAATAAGGGAACCCGCTGCAGCCTCGCCTGTCACGGCCCTCCGCCGGCATCCTGACCTCTCCCTCTCCCTCCCTCTCCCGCTCGTTCTCTTTCCTTCTCCTTCTCCGACTCCGGCAATGGGTCTCATTTTATTTGTCGAAACTGTACCGGTGAGCCACCGGTATGGCTCAAAATGGCCGGAACCGCCCGGTTCGGAACAGTTCCACCGACCTTAGTTTGGATTGTTTAAAACAAGGACTTTTCCCATTATATTATTCACACAGGAAACTGCAGAAGTTTTATGTACATTTGAAAGGGCAAGTATTTGAAGTACATAATAACAAGGTTTGTCTGTTACTGTTATGCTTTTGAGCTTTTCAATGAAACATTGTCGGGATAATAAAAAAATAAGCAAGATATTTTTGCTATATTTAAGTTAATATAATTGACTACACACCTCTGAAGGAGATTAATAAAAATGTGGCAACCGCCAAGCAGATTTACTTGATCAAGAAAAGAAGCTAGCAGAGGCTTCTCAGATAGAGCACGAATAACCATGTGTAACACATCCTCAATGCATACCATATCCTGACTTCTCTCAAAAAAAGCAATAAGAGCCTTTATATCAGGTGGTGAAATTTTTTGCCTGCAAGTCCAATTTCCCTCCATAAAAAATTATGATAAAAAAAAAGTGATGACAATGCTACAACTACAGGAGGACATGCAATGTAAACAAAAAAAAAAAAAAAAAACAGGCTATTCAAAATATTGAAGAACCCAAAAATCATGAAGGTATATAAATATGTGAATGACAGCACATACATCAAACTCATTTCTGCAAGACTTAACAGAAGAAGACGTATCTTATGAACTTCTTCAAGGCCCGGTCTCATTCCAATTACTTGTTTGGTTACGGGATGCAAAAGAGGCTTGGCCCCAACAGCAGTCCGAGAATCTGCTTTATCCCAGTAGAACTGGCATATAATATCTAGAATCCGTGGAAGCCCACATAATGTTGGTAACAAGGCTCTATTATTCTCAAAATACTGAATGAGGAACATGTAAAGATCCCTTTGCACTTCATAATTTGCAAAGACCCAAATATGTGGATTCAAGTATATTCCTAACATGGCATCTTTTAGAAGCATTTCGGACATGCCTGAGTAAAATATGAAATAGTGAGTTGACATGCAGGGCATAAGTGAAAAACATAAACTGAATTATGAATCAATCAATATACATATCCAGAAAAGAAAGTCTGAACTGGTTACCACAATTTCTCAAGACATCAAACATATTCTTTAAGGCTGAAAGTGTTTCCATATTTAATTGCTGGAGTGGAACAGATTGAAATAAGAAACCAAGGATAGAAAATCCTGAAAGAAGAAGCATCTGTTGTTGATTCGGGACATTCCCATCTAAAACAGATGCAACAAGCTCAATAACTTCAGCCGCACATTTATCGCTAGTAATAGATCTGATCAATGAATAGTCAAACTGCCCATTATCTGTTTCAGACCTATCAAACTGGGTCAAAAATGGGAAAAACACAGACACACCACCAACACAGTAAATAATCTCTTGCAACAAGCGACGAGAGCATAACTTTGTCCCATCCATAACTATGGCTTCAAATAAGTTCTTCTCAGAAGAATTGTCCAGCATTAGTGACACATTGAATAAAGACCTACCATCACTAGCCTGGAGAGAAAAATATGGGGGCTTAGTTTATTCGGCCTTGACTTGTCAAAAACGTCATGAGAGACCATGTTATGAAGAAAAATTTACTAATAAAAGAACTGAAACCTGCGCATTCAAGCCAAAAATGATCTTTGCTGAAAGGCCATCTTTTGCATCTAGAACTCCATTACACAGTGAATTGTCAGAAGCAAGGAGGACTTCATCACCAAGGAATGAATACATGTAACTTGGACCAAGGCAATATACACCCCTTACTTGCTCAGATGAAAGGGCATCACCAAACACATAGACTGGACCAATTTGACCAAAAAATGGAAATATTTTTCCAAATTTGAACGAGTGGAGCTCTTCATCAGCTGGTCTAAGTTCCATTCCTATGGTACAGCGAGTCATAACCTCACTAACTTTTGCATACCTGAAACATAATGATACCAAACGCAAAGTTTTTCTCTTTTTTTTTGAGTATAGCGGACAAAGTAAAAAGGACTAAATATATATCACAAAGTGATAGGTGGGAAGAAATAGAAATAATGAGTGATATTCATGGGATTCTGCAGACCTGCATTTTTCAGAGGATATGAGATCACCATCAACGTAACACCTGAGTAAGCTCCCCCCAGAGAATGCTCTCCCTATGCTATGAGTGATACAAAGGAAATGCCACTTCTTGGGAAAAAGATTTACAGGTAGTAGAATGGACTGCCTTTTCTGGTTAACGGACTGCAAGAAATATGAATCCATCAGAAGGCAAGCAGGAGATTAATTTCCTGCAGTCATCGAAATTACGCAGCTAGAATCAAGCTACAACTTTAAAAATAAAAATATAAAAAGCAGATATATCAAGTTGGTACACAGAGAGAGAGAGAGAGATCTCAAATCAAATTACTTCATAATCATCCATAGCAAACAAATGCATTAAAAATGGCCCAGAAAAATGTTTCACCCTACTAATCCAAAGTAAGTGCTTCTTGTACTAAATAAGCCCTCTATATTCTATCTGTAGTTAAATTAACAACTATATGAAAATGTAAAGGTTATAAAAGCTTCTCAAGGAATATGATGCCAAGATTTTTCATCCCATTATGTCAATTAAATTCTAAATTACTATTTTGAATCTAGTCCAAATACTAGTAGGTGAAATCTTCTAAAGGAGTCACACTGACCTTGAACTCTCTCCTAAATTTGATGACAGACTCCACCCAGACCATGATATAGTTGAAAGGATCACTACTTACAATTCATCTAATAAGCAATAAAGTTCCAATGCAAAGCTTAGAGGTATACCTCACCATATAAAGATCTTGGAGGACAACAAATCTGAGCAAGAGACTACTCGAGAAACTAAGAGTATGAAGTCATCCAACGTCCTCCAAGACTATGGCAAGGCAGTGGAGCAAATTGCCAAAGGTTGTGGTCTCCATCTTGGCGAGGATTGCGTAAGCTGGTTCGTCTTTGCAAGACCTTGATTCCAAAAGCTAGATGTCATTCTCCTTGGATCTTAACACGATGTTCAAGAACGGAACAGCATGATGGCAACATGACCTCTCATCATATACCATCATCAAGTGCTCCTCTATAAATTCGCTTCCTAAAACTTCTTTTAAGATAGAAAACTCCTCATTTTTCCTTCGAAAAACATGCGATAAAGACAGGCTAGGTAACAAAACTGATCGTTGACCATAAGTTTGTTGATCGATGACAATGGCGGCAATGATCTCCTCTAGGAGAAACCTTGTATTCAAGCTCTTCGATAAGATTTTTTCTAGAGAAAAAAAAAGGAACTCCTTGAGAAGATCATCTATCTCCCAGCATAGCCAGACAGAGAGAGGCACGAAAGAAAAGCAGGCAGCTGCTCAGCATAGCCTGAAAGAAAAAGAAAAGGCAGTTGTAGCCCGATGGAGAGAGTGGAGTCAGTTCACACAGATTCAGAGATCAGAGAGGGCAGTGATGATAGTTCTGGCGATTATGGATCTAGTGGCTAGGGAGAGAATGGAGGATATGATACCATCGTTTATAAGACAGACATAGAGTAATCTTCGATTCGCAAGTGAGTCCCAAGTTACGGATGCAAGATAACGACTACAGTGTACAAGCTGGTAGAGTCTGCAAGGATACAATTTCATATTGAAGACGGGCTCCTCGAGATTATTAAAAACACGATGCAGCTGAAAATGACCTTGCACATAGTGTAGAATCTGTAGACATATCGGATTCCGAGTTGTACGATAGATCCTATTATCCGTAGCCACAAGCAGTCTATGATCCATACAAATATGGATATGGATATGGTACATTTGAGGCATCATCTTTCGGTGATGTGAGAATAGGCCTAAATGGGCTGAAGCCGGTAGGCCCAGCCGATTTCAGCCCATAACCCCAAAGAAGAACCAGAACAGAGTAACCTTTGCTCCGTCTTCCTCGGAGCGATGAGGCTGCGGGCGGTTAAACTCCCTGACTACGCGGGGAGTTAAAACAGCTGCAACCAAACTCCGTCGTGCCACTCTCATCTCTCTCTTTGACTGCAACTCCTCTTTTTTTCGTTCCATGAGCGCCGGGGGAAGAGGAGAGGAAGGGAGAAAGAATCCTTTGATCTCGTAGGAGAAATTGGTGACTCGTTTCTTCCTCCCAGAATGATTCTTGATGGAAACCCCCAAGGAGCACAGCTCGTCAGAAATCTTGAACCTGGATATGTATCTTTAGAGACATAAAAGATCAAAGTTAGACGATGAGGATAATAACTATCGTTACAAATCTGAGGTGAGTTTTATGTTCTGGTTTTGAGAAAGCCAAAGAAAAGTTTTCCTCCAAAGTTAGAGATTATTCAAATCCATTTGCTTTGTCAAATTATTTGGAGAGCTTGGATGAAGGAATATATGGAAGTGTAACCAAAGAGTATGAAATTCTCCATGCTCAGAGGATGTAGGTCATCAAATTCTTGTCCACATTATGGCCATCACTTGCAAATTCCTATCCAAGTCTATTATCTAGCTCTCATCGTGGGATAAATACTTGGTCAGACCTATCAACCAGAGGGAATCAGAACTCAGATCGACGAGAATGTCAGCAGAAAAAAAGAAGAAAAAAACACACAAGTCCAGCGTTCAGAATATTTTGTATTGTGGTGATTCTGATTTAATGATGCAGAGGAAAATTCCAGATATTGCAAATGGCCCTTCAGATTCTTGCTCAAAATACCAAGAAGGGAAGACAGCACATCTGCCATAATTCTTGTTTCAGATGATGAAGATGCAATCCATCAAACAGGAAGTCAACATGCTTCCAATTCTGGAAGGAAATCTTCTGATTTATAAACACTGATCATAAGAACTCGAATTGAGAGCCTCCAAAGACAAGCCATGATAACACAAGAAAGTCATTCAAACCAGATCAGTCCCTATGACTATGGAAGTGATAAGTGAGATGATAGTGTTGCATTTAGAGCAAACTGGCAACCATCTGTTCAATATCAAAAAGTTGTCCTACAGAAATTTCCTGAGAAGCAGTGATTTCAGGATCTTGTGAACCAAGATTATGCAGGTGGAAAAGACAGGTGGAAATGACTATGGAGGGAAAAACAAAAGAAAAACTGATGTAAATTCCATGCTTGTTTCATCTGCGGCTGTCCAGGAGCATTCATCGATCATGGGAATCTGCCAACAAGATGAGGCAGAAAACTTAGAAAATGATGAGCATCACCTAGATGATCCTTGGAAAGAAATGTAATTAGATATGGAGTACTCAAAGAGTCCTAAATATGTTGAGCCAGCTGCTGTACAAGAAGAAGAAGAAGAAGAATGCAAGCACTTCCCCGTACTTCAGGATGATCTAGGCATTCTTTGTCGTATCTGTGGAGTTATTTAAAGAAGTGTAGACACGATATTTGAATACCAATGGGCAAAGGCCCCTCAGGCAGCAAGGACCCTCATGTCCAGATTAAGAAACACCAAGGATGTAGATGAAACATTACAATATTCCGAACCTAAATTTTTGGAAGATTTTATAGCAGCTGACATTTCTATCCATCCAAGGCATTTGAAGCAAATGAAGCCACATCGGTTAGAAGGCTTTAATTTCTGGTTAGAAATTTAGTAAATGATAGACTGGGGGGTTGCATTCTGGCTCACGCCCCGGATCTGGTAAAACTTTTATGCTCATTAGTTTTGTCCAGAGCTATTTGGCCAAGTATCCATTGGCCAGGCCCTTGGTAGTGCTTCTGCCTATATGGAAGAAAGAATTTCAGCATTGGTAAGTTGAGGACACCCTCCAAATGATGACAATTTTAAGAGGTACATAACTTGATGCTTCAAAGTGTATTTGTTTCAAATTATTGGTAAAATAATTATCAGTTGATTAAATTTTGAAATATGTTTTGTACTTAGTAAAATGGGTCAAACATGTTATAAATCATTTGAAAATTTTGCTATATGCTATGAAATATGTAAAATATGACTAGACAACTTATGAAATCTGTTTTTATATGTATGTATTCTCAACATGGCTATGATCTGTTCTGGCGCCGCCAATGGAGATTATTCGTTGGCCTTGTCGACTTGTATTTGTAAGAAACAAGTTTCGACACCATTGCCACTGGTGATTAGAATAGTCGTTTTTGGACATCGTTGCCACCGGTAATTAGAATAGTGATTTTTGGACACCTCTGCCACCGGTGGTTAATAATAGTGGTTTTGGGCACTTTGTGCGACCCATACCATTGGGTTACATGGCCATAGCGTATTTATGTTGGGATTCTAGTATCATGGTTTTTATGAAAATGTATAGTAAATTTCAAAAGAAAATATGTTATTTATGATTTATTTTTTAATCATTATTCTGTGTTTAAATTAAATATTTGGCATGTTTTGACCCCACTCTAGGATATTATGTTGATTACTGGGCTAGTGTAGCTCATTATCTTATTTTTTTCTATTTTTCAAATCCAGAGGCATGATCACATGGAATTAGGGAGTCGCTAGATTCTTGAGATTTTATTCAATTATTGGCATTTTTGATAGATTAGTTAGAGTATTTGATTTATGTTGACATATGGTATTTTGAAACTTTGAAAGATTGCTTTGAATAAATTATTGAAAAAAAATTCAAAAATTTGTCATTACTTTAATATGATTTGCAGCCTTGCATGCTTGTACGGTTTGCCATATAGGGGTGCGGCGTCTGCTGCGCTCCGGACTCAGGGCGTGATGGGTGACTACTACCCTATGCAGCTCAGAGTATCTTATGGATCAGATGTTGCTGTTAGTATATTCGGATAGACACCTCCACAGCTGTATTACAGCCAGAGAACACCTCTCAGAGCTAGAGCTACAGTGATTGATCTGAAACTGATTTCTTATAGGATGAAAATATCGAACTACAACGACGCTTAATTATAGGGATGGGCTGATGTGCCTCCTGATTATGCTAATGATTCGGATATCTACGAGAGACATTGCCACTCGACGAGATTCTAGATATCGGTATGTATGTTGTACTTTAAATAAATGTAATTGATTGTATCATTTTGTGTTTTATATCTCACTAATTGATTTTATGATATTTCATGTTGCTTCTCCTAGCGTGCAAAATCGCTGACTTTTTTCTTTACATTTTGGTTTTAGCCTCACACTAAAGCAAAAGGCTAGATGTAGCAAACCCGATGACACAAATTTGCCAAATTTTTGTCTCCCCAATGTAGCATTGTTTCAGAGCCATACCCCGGTAACGCAAAAAAATCACTCCAAAACATCAAGAAGTATCATTTAGTGTGTACCGAGACGATAGAAACATTAAAAAACTTCAAGAAATATAAAATTAGACTTAAAATCATTCAAAAAACAAAAATAATTTTATTACTTTTCTTAAAGCTTAAAAAATTGAAAAAAAAATGCATGACAATTTGGAACCAGCACGCCACAGCGTAACTTGTGTCGGTACAGTACCGAACTGATGCCATATCAAATTGGTAACCGACCGGTATGGATCTTAATACCAGTTCAACTAACCTTGGATATAACACTCCAAGATGCGACAAGGTCAAGGAATCTCACAAAGGAGCTCTATCACACCTCTCGAAAGAATGTAAGAAGGATTCACTTTCTCAATTTTTACTGTAATATGAGTTTTTAATTGTTACGCAAGCTCATGAAAGTAAACGTGAACCATGCTAAATAACTTGTAAAATGATCGGAAAATTCAGGATTCCCTAGATCATCTCTACTATTATATAAAGCAAACATCTAGTAAGCATCTGTGTAGCTGGACATTCAACTCTCCCCTCCCTTTTAAGCACCACAAGTCGCATAATGCACCTACTAGCTTAGATCTTCCGCTTCTCTCCTGTCTAAGACAAAAACAATGGACCTATGGCAATCAAAAGTAGAAATACATTTATCATCTAACATAAATTTCCAAGAAAAGCTTAACACAGAGTCATCCACCTTGCTTGTCACTTGCATCGCACATCTCACATGCTATTGGCTAGCTTTATATCAAAAGAAGCTCATCATGCTTTTTTTTTTCTTTATTAATATTAAATAATAATAATGATCAAGAGTAACTATTATACCCTCAAGTTGATGAGCTTTCAATGGAACATTTTTCAATAAACAATAATAATCAACAATAGAATATGAGCTTAATTAGACAAAACATTTATACCTCAAAAATCAGCATGCCCTTGTCAAGCATCGCCAAGCATCCCCTTCCATTATCAGTGAGAAAAGAAAAAAGTCCCATTATGCCACTCTCATGGAAGTCCTCTATCCTTAGCCAACATGAAAACGAGAATCCTTTATTATAGGGCCATTGCACTGGAGTTTTGATCACAATTCCCTGCCAGAAGAAAGAAACTTAAACTACTAATTAAAGAAACTCTCATTAGGAAATGTACAATTGCAGCAAATAACAGAGGAAGAATTTAGATTCTTAATAAAAGTACTATAAATACTAGCAGTTCATTTGAATTATTGTAATGTGCAATTTTTTTTAAAAAAAATGTAAGGATTATGGGAGACCAGGAACAGCAAATGTCAGGCATAATACAACAGAAAAAGAACTGCATCTTCAATGTGCCACAAGAATTAGTCCTATCATGAACAAGAAAATTATGTTGGTGTCATTTGCTTACAGCTGAGTTATCATGATATGTCAAATTGTAGTAACATATCCCTACAAACAAAATAAAGCTGAAGGCCAGAAAGAAAATCAGTGCAGCAACATTTGGATCATGTAAAAGATGGCAGACAGCACAATAATTTAACTTTCCTCTGTCAAAAAGCTGAAAGGTAGAAATGAAGTTTTTTCAAACATTATGTTCTGCTACAGAAATGTAAGTATCATAAAACCAATTATCGGAAGACCAAATAAAAAGATGGTTTCAAAAACCTTTAATCACAACCAAAGAAACCAAGGAATATTTCCACTTAATTCTTGACAAGTGATCTAGCCTGACTAGACGAAGCTACAAGGATAGTCCACAAGAAACAAAGATTGCCTTTCACTACGTAAAGTTTAATAGCAACTATGCTCAGAAGTATGATTCATTTTCAGAGGGGGGCAAAATTGGCACTAACAGTATTTGCAAAAATTAGTTATGTTTGGAATCAATGAAGAAACCCTTAAAAATATCAGTTATCAACCAAATACAGAAGTGTGTATACATAGCTTTTACTTCTGTAGAAAGCTTCTTCTGGAAGTAATTCAACCAACAGTTCTCTAAAATGAAGATTGAACTATTGAAGAGCTTCCTCACATATTTCCTATTTGATAAGCACTTTCTGGAAAAGAATCACATCTCAGCAAGTAACAGAAATGAGGAAGGACACAGGAGCCAGTAGGTCAAGTAAAGATAGTGGCTTTGGGTTTTCAGCTTTATCATGACTCGGAGAGAACTAAGTGTTTGAGTGTGGACTCAAACATCATGCATCTATTCATTTAACTAATATCGGATCTGATCCAACTCACGTTAGGTCCACGACATGTTTAAACTTTTTGGATTTGACTCAGAATGTTGTGCAACCTCAAGTCAGTTCTGACTAGTATTAAAACCATTTTGCTAGAACTGAAATAATTCTGTTGAGATTTAGGTCACATATCTAAGACTTTGATCAAATCAATTGGTTCAAAAGTTGGTACAGGCATGTTAAAATTCTGTGGTGCCTGGGTCAATCAAGTTCCACCCAATAAATTGCATATCAAGTAGATATGGAAGTCAGTTGCTTTAAAATTGAAATTAATGTTAATTTCAATACGCAGTAATTGCTTTTTCAGCAAGGAAGAAAGCCTTATGTGTCTCGGCAATTAATTCAAGTCTGTCTTTTTTTTTTGTAGTAACTACAATAGCTGATTGATCATGTCAACTGAACATGGAAGTTTGCACCTCTATTAGTGGTAAATAATTTTTATTTTCTGAGCTCAGCAAGTCTCGTTATGCAATTATATATGATGTTTAAAGGCTTCCACAGATTACCAGTAACATGAATGAAGTTTTCATGCTCTGCATTTAATTAATATGCATTAACTCACTAATGTAATTTTTTACATACTTTCATAGATTTCAATGCTACCTTGTTTTAGCAATCAAGGGGCATCTATCATCCCCCACCTCTACATTATCTGTGGAAATCTATAAAGCGGTATCATTTATACTTGTCGATTTTACATAATCACTAAGTGGAGCATCCTTGGTGACTAATGAGGCCATATCTTCCTTCATAGCCCATACAGTCATATCACCAATGGAAGCATTGAAAAGTCTTCGATAGCTAAAGAGATCATAAAAACTGTGCTTATCCACCCCAACCCCCCTTTTCATACAGGAAATCGTGATCCAGTCTTCCACTTTCCTTTGTGGAGATATTAACAACCTACCTAAAGCCATGTCAATGTCCAGCTTCTAGTTGTCTTAGGCTAAGTCTATCCTACCTGTGCTAGTGTAAAAATTGCCTTTTTCACTGAACTCGTTTGCGACAATTTCAGGCATCAAATACTTGAAGAACTGCAGCCTCACTTGTTGATGTAATAACTCTCAAAATGGACAATTCCATTTAATCATCCAAACCTGGCAATCATTCAAATTTTGATTACATAAATTTTGTATCTAGTGATGGCTTCAATGGACAGCATTTATTCAAAATGGTAAGCAACAGTAATTTAAACCATGTAGATGGACAGAGTTTTTGTTGGTCTTCCATTAATCGGCCCACTCTTTAAACTCCTATACCTGTTTCTAGGAAATTCCTTCCACTTTGTACCATAGATCCATCTCACCATTTCATTTTCACTTTTTGTTAACACCTACAATGCGTATTTTCTTCGCCTCCAACACTAAGCTACACAACATCTTACTCACAAAAATTCATATTTAAACCAACGTTTGAGCATAAACTCTTTGCTGGCCTGTTCATTAACTTAACCCCTAGTGACACAGCTCCTAAAATTTTAATTTCTAGGCATATCCTTTCTATTTGCACCACAAACCCATCTCATCATTTCATTTTTGATTACTGATCCTGTAAGCATACTTTCTTCATAACCAACAGCCTGATCCAGATAAAATTCTCATTTTTTATATTTTTATTGAAAACACCCAGAGTGATTACAATGCACGTGCAATCAGATGATTCTCAGGAAACATGTTTAGTAGAATATGCACACCTAGCTCTGTTCTTATTAAAATCTAACATACCAGTCTTATATATTTGAAGTCCAGGAAAACATAAGGTATTTCATCATAATTGGTTGTCAGTTCAATACGACTTCAGTAAATTGTTTAAAGCTTCAGTATTATTGCAAGGAATATCTCTTCAAAATTGAATATTTCATTTCCCAAGACAAAGCGGTGAGCAACCAACTAGATATGCATTTCACACTTACTACTAATGTCAAGGCTACAGAAGCAGCCAGATTTACATGAATCTCGGTATAAGCTCGCAATAGGATAGGTTAGTGAGGCCATTAAATTTGTGCAAATGATCTCCCAACAACAGCTTAAGATCTCATGCATTACCCACACCAGTAATTCCATGAGTCAGGACAAAACTACTGCTGTCAGAGAAAATATTATCATTCATGCAGCTGCATGAAACCATGCATCCTGAATAAAGTAGTTCCATATACCACTATAGCGGTGATACTGAATTTTCAGCAAAACACCGGCACTAGCTCATTTAAGTCAACCAACACTAGCAGTTCGATACTGTAGTACTGTACGTATATCCAGCAGCAACATTTATATTTTTATTTGGACATATCAAACATCTAGGAACCAACAAACAGCATTCTAACATAAAGAGAATATTCCTTTTATACATTTCCCTACAAAATACCACCATTAGTGGTACAACGCCTGTATGAAGAGAACTAAAATAGAGGCCAACCAAAAATATAGAAGGACAATAGAAAGCTTCAGTGCTACATAACAAGAAAAGATATAATGTCCATCATGCAGCATGCAAATTTATAAGCCCCCAAATACAATTCAAGGAGAAAATTTACTACATAATTGACAATTACAGATACGTTAAGGTTGAACAATATATAGAATTACATGCACCACTTATGAGCTTGATTCAAAAAGCTTAATAGGAAAGCATAGCAATTTATAAAATTTAAAAAAAAAATCATCTAATCCCTCAGTTAAAAGAAACTTAATATAACATCATAATGCAAACAAAAGCAAAAAATAAGGGATAGGAAGGAATATGTGTTCCCAGAACATACAGAGTCCTGGCCGCTGAACTCGAAAAATGCCTCAGGTCCTTTTTCCTTAAGCATATAATGAACACTTGTCAAAAGCAGCGAGCACTTTTGCGCATATCCAATCCTTTCACTGCGAAGAAGAGCAAATATTTTGCGTATATCCTTCCCTGATATACTATGCCCACCAATGATCTGGATTAACTTAGCAATTTTTGCAATTATGTCCTCTCTTTCTTCTACAGAAAACCAATCTAGAAGAAAACTAAGGATTCCTGCTCTGAAACATGAAGTTCGATTCACAATGGAATCTTTTAGCAAACTTTGGAAGACATCAAGTCCATAATGCTGCAGTGAGGTGCTGCTCTGTCAACCAGAATATGTAGATATTAAAAAACTAGAGTTCACTATTAGAAACAAAAAAAAAGGATAAAGAAATATAGAAAACATACAAACCTTTTGCAAAAGGTTTAGAAAAAGTATAATCACATCTTCATTCTGAACAAAAAAGGAAAAAAATAAACTCAGGAAAATTAGTAACATCAGTGACACAATATTATTATACTTAATTTACAGGTTTCTGCCAGCAGCATTATAATGACATTATCAGCTGTATCACAGTATCACCATAAACACCAAGATGAAGTGAGCAGAAAATCATTATCTATGTGAATATATGAAGCAGAAGTCCACTTAAACTACCAACCTTTATAACAGTTCTCTTTTTCATGTCAAACCTCCCATCCACGAGCATGTCAAGAAGGGCAGTTAGAAGTCCATCACTTGATTGCCACTTGCAGAAGTCCAAGAGCAAACTCTGTAATGTTTGATATCCCACACCAACAAGTGCTCTAAAGGCAACCTTCAATGAGTAAACAACAAGGAAATGGCTGGTAAGTTTTAACATTATATAGTTACAGATATTTCTTAGTAGAATTAATTTTTAGCAAACTGTAATCAGCATGACTGTCATAGGTATAAGATATTGTGTTGAGTAAGAGAAAAAAAAAGATGGTTATGATGAAGAAGCCAAAAATATCTGGTTAGCTTTATAATGACAATAAAAAGGACACATTATTTGCAATGCGAAGAAAAGCCCAAGACAACCATGGAGGCAATGAGATAAAGCATTAGCCGAAGTACCATAGATCCAGAGAAAGCAAGGTAAAAACTGTGGTGATGCCTGCAGTAATAAAGGATAGGAATTGTCCATGATAAAGAAAAAAGGGGAACCTCCGGGGCCCTGGATCCTTGAACATAAGATAACAGGAGCATGGGAGGGGCACAACCTGCAGCCTTTCAATAATTGAGATTCCCAATACTCCCATGATACCTAAAATAAACTTCTTAAGGAAATGAGGTTCATCTGAATTATTTAGACTTTAGATAGTCTGACTATTACAAGACAAGTATAACACACCAAACCAACTAACAGCCATTAATGAAAATATTACTTGAATACTACATCTAGACATCCATACATGCCCTCCAAGGATTTCAAGTTATTTGATTTTTGATGATAGAAAGCACACTGATTCCGAATATTAACTCTAAAATAATTAATTTTTTTAGGGTTCCAAAATCTTAGCATAAAATTTCATGGTTTGAAACAACTTATTATATGTCTAACGAAAAGATCAATTAATTTCAAGAGTTTTAGGATGAGAATATGTTTTTCTATTTGTCAAGAGTTCTATTATGCTTAATGCTTGAATATATTTTAGAACTATCTATTATTTTTAAACAACATAGGAGATTGCTTTTTTTCAAGATGCATATGAGACAATAGAAAAAACATAACATAATCATCTAGCCTTTTCCCAACTTCGAGGGTCGGGTTTATGGAACCTTATTCACCAAGTTTTCCTACTTAAGACCATCTTTGATGTTATTCTAAGTTTCTCCATATCCTTCTTCACAACCTCCATCCATGTTACCTTAGATTATCCCCTCCTTTTCTTAACATCTTCAACACAAACCAAAGTACCTCTCTTTGCTACATCCTCCTCAAATCTCCAATGTATATGTCCACACCATCTGAATCGATTTTCTTTCACTTTGTCCATAATTTGTACAACTCCCACAATCAAAGCTCGCCATCTCGGTACCGGACCTCGTATCACTACCACACTAGCATAGTGTTGGTACCAGGGTCTGCTGAACCGACCTGTACCGGTCGGTTCAGCCCGAACCGGACCGGTACCGGTCCGGTTCCGAGGTATAAAACGGTTCCGACCCAATATGGATCGGAACCGCTCGGTTCGATGCTCGAACCGGTGCGAACCGAGCCGGTTCGCACCGGTTCGGTGCTGAATTTTAGTGCCAGCGCTGTGGCACTTTGAAAGTACCACACTTTGAAAGTGCTAGCCAGAGGCACTTTCAAAAGTGCCACACTGTGGCACTTTCAAAGTGCCGCTTTGTGCGGCACTTCAATCGAAAGTGCCGCTTTGTGCGGCACTTCAATCGAAAGTGCCGCTTTGTGCGGCACTTCAATCGAAAGTGCCGCTTTGTGCGGCACTTCAATCGAAAGTGCCGGTGGGGCACTTCGTGCGGCACTTCGAAAGTGCCGCGCTGTGGCTCATAGTGGCACTTTTCAAAGTGCCACAGTGCCTCAACGGTTGGCTATAAAAGCCGACCGAATGCTGAAGCTAAATCCATCCGCTTAGGTGAAGGAAAGGCAGAGAGAAAGGAGGAGGAAAAGAAGAGAAAGGCAAAGACAAAGGCATGAAAAAAATTAGAAAGGTCGGAGAGCGTCGTTTTTCTTGAAGAAAAATCCAGCAAAAACTAAATAAGGTAAAATTTCTTTCCCCTACATTGTTTTTTTTTAATATTTCATTTAAATTGCTTAAAAAAATTAAGTCAAAAATTGCCAAAAAATAGAAAATGATTCAATGATTCCATTTCGTCTTGAATTTTTTATATGTTGTCGATATATGGACGATGTTAATGGTGACATTAACTTTTATTTTTACAGAATTTATATAATTTTAAATTTAATTAAAAAATTTAAATATTAATTTTTAATTACAAAAAAATAAACATTGAAAAAAATTAATGTGGTTGTAGGAATGGAGCCGTCAAGAAGAGGGCAACCCCAAGAGCGTAATATTGGCTAGGAGCATGGAAAGATGCTCGGTGAACGACACCAGTTTCAGTGCAATTATTGCCACAAGTGCTTCAAAGGAGGAGGAGTAACCAGATTAAAGCAGCACTTAGCCAGTAATTCTCGTGAGATATCTGCATGCTCGGAGTGCCCACCGAGCACCCGTCAGCTAATGAGGAAAAACTTCGCTGAGATCAAAGCAGCCAAGGAGAGGGCTGCCAAGCAGAAAGCGGAGGTGGAACGCCAAGCTGCAGAAGCACCTTCCTATCACTTGATGGAGTCACAGGAGGTCGAGGGTCCAGATGAGGAGGAGGCACAGATCCAGGCTTCCATGCGGGCGAGTCTGGATGATCGGTGGCAGCAGGAGGAGGTGGCGAGGCATCGGGCTCGATTTGGGCCCTCGTTTTTCGAGTCGGGCGCCGGTTCTGGTGGAAGCAGACAAGATCCAGAGTTTCAAAGGACAACCTCAGTCAGGAAGGGCGAGGGCAGAGGACGTAGCCGGATTGCATCTATCCTGGGTGGTTTTGGTGGCCGAAAAAAGTCTTCCGGAGGGATTCCACGACGTGCGTCAATCCATGATGTAGATCCGCATGCCTTCCCCAGGAGAGATTCGAAGCAGCAAAGGGTAGACACAATGTGGAAGGAGAAGAAGAAGGATATGTGGCGAGCTATTGGATCCTGGTTCCACTTCAGCCACATTCCAGCGAATGCTGCAGACAATATATACTACAAGTCTGCCATACAGTCTGTCGGTCCCGGTGTCGATCCTGCAGGCCCGAGGGATATTTACGGTGAGCTTCTTGACAACAATAAGGAGCTAGAGAATTGGATTGGCTCATATAAGAGCAAGTGGCCCACATATGGGCTCACTCTGATGTGTGATGGTTGGACCGGTCCGAAAAAGCGGGCCATCATCAACTTTCTGACATATTGTGATACGAAGACCTTCTTCCACAAGTCAGTTGATGCTTCGGATAAGGTGCACAACGCCTCATACATCCTCAGACTTATGGAGGAGGTGATTGATCAGATTGGAGAGGAGAATATCGTGCAGGTCGTCACTGATAACGGGACGCAATATAAGTTGGCCGGGCAGGCCATGATGGAGCGGCGACCACAAATTTTCTGGACCCCATGTGCGGCACATTGCATCGATCTCATCCTGATGGATATTGGAAAGATCCGTAGGGTGCAACATACCGTGGAGATAGCTCAACGCATCACCAGGTATATTTATAGCCATACTTGGGTTCTTTCATTAATGAGAAAGTATGCAGGGGGAGAAATTCTTAGACCAGGAGTTACACGGTTTGCTACGAATTACATTGCACTTGATATCCTTATCGAGAAGAAAGGAGCCCTACGTCAGATGTTTGTTAGTCCCGAGTGGCAGGAAAGTAGATATGCCCAGGCCGACATTGAAGGAAGCAGGATGGAAGATTTGGTAAGCAGGCAGTCATTCTGGCAGCGGACCAATGCGATAGTCAAGGCTATCAAACCATTATATGAAGTGCTGCGGGCCGTGGATAGCGAGAGATACCCCCAGATGGGCTTTTTGTATCACATGATGGAGAAGGCAAAGGCTCAGATCATGGAGGCAGATGTAGCCCATGCCCAGGAGTACATCGACATCATTCAGCGGCGGTGGGGAGCCCAAATGGGTAGGGAATTGCATTTAGCAGGTAAGCGATAATATTGATAATTATACTGATTGATATATTTGTATAATTATACTAAGATGGTGTCATCTATGTGCAGCATACTATCTGAATCCCCGGTTTCAGTACGAGAGTGGAATTGGTATGGATGATGAACTTCTTCATGCTCTGCGTAATGTTATTTATAAGATGGAGCTTGATCCAGAAGTCGCCGCATCATGTATAGAAGAGGTAACTATGATTTAGTAACATATGTAAATATATCGGATCTTATATTATTGACATACTACAACAAGCTTCTTTCCACAGACCAAATTATTTAGAGAGGGCAGCCACAGCTTTGGACAGCGACCAGCTGTCGTGAGCAAGACAACTATGAATCCAGGTACAATACAAATCTGCAAGACATTTTTGCATCTGAATTATCTTCAACTATGAGGCCATCATATATGTAAAATGTAATTATCTTCAATATTTTTGCAGCTGAATGGTGGATTCATTTTGACGGATCCGCAAAAAATCTTAAGCGGATAGCTATCCGGATACTCTCCCAAACGGTCTGCTCGAGTGGCTGAGCGCAACTGGTCTACCTTCGGCCTCATCCACAGCAAACAGAGGAACCGTTTGACACAAAAGCGCCTCAACGACCTAGTTTATGTGCACTACAATTTGCGGTTGAGGCTAAAATGCATTCAGGAGGAAGTGGAGCTCAAGTATGCAGATCCCATCTATAGGACCTTTACGGATGATGATGATAATCCTATGCTCGACTGGCTTGCGGCCCAGCAGCAGGAGCCCGAGCTTGATGAGCCAGGATCGCCTCGACGACCAGCCAGCATCATAGCCACCGAGGCTATGGTCGATCCACAGCAATGGGCTGAGCGCAATATTTCACGTACTCCTACAGCTGATATGACGTGGCTAGAGGGGAGCCAGTCACCGCATGACTGGTACGACGCTCCCGTTCAGAGAGATGATCCTCTCATGCGAGGACGAGGACGCTCTACTACCCAGTCGACTCGATCCGGAGGGCGTCAATCCCAGCAAACAAGAAAAGGAAAGGAAAGGGCCCCAATGGAGAGTGTCGAGGAGACTTGGACCAGCAGCGATGAAGGTTCTGATAGTGATGGATCTACTAGCCATGGAGGAAGTGGAGGACAGTATGGTACTACTTATGAGACACAGCCGGAGGGAGGTTTTCGATGTACCAGTGACTCTCAGTTTACACATGCTACACAAGATACGGACCACGGTAGGCCGTCTGATATAGGCCAGTCAGATACCATTGCATATCGAAGAAGAGCTCCTCGAGGTCGTTCAAGAGACAAGGATGCAGCTGCAGATGACCTCCTATGTGGAGTCGGATCCATTGATGTATCAAATTCCGAGTCTTTCTATTATCCGCGACCTCAGCCAGCCTATGGATATGGTGCATCGGAGTCATCTTCCGGTGGCTACTACCCTGCGCAGCCCGGAGGGTCTTACGGGTCGGATTTTGGTGACGGTATATTCGGATGGGCCTCTTATCAAGACACCTCTCAGAGCCAGAGCTTCAGTGAGAGATCCGAGAGTTCTAATGACCCAACGCGCATTCCTCGAGGATTGAGCATACAAGACTACAATACCGCTTGATTAGAGGGATGGGTTGATTTGCTTCCATATTATGCTGATGATCCAGATATTGACGAGAAGCATCGCCACTCGACCCGATTTTAGATATTCGAGAGTGCTTTAAATGTATGTAATTGATTGTATCTTAATTTGAAAATTTTTTATGTTCTTCATCTCATTATTTGAATCATTTGGAAGTAATAAGTTGCATCATCTAGTTTTAACCTTAAACTTAAACATAAAAACATCCAAAAAATATCCAAAAGTGAAAGAACTCCAAAAAAAAACGACGATGGGATTGAAACCAGGCCGAATGTGCCCTATCGGTACGGTATCGGTTCGGCTCGGTTCGGCACCGGTTCCGTACCAATACCGAAGCCGACCGGTACGTCGGTATGATCGGTACCGCGAACCTTGATTGGTACGGTACGGTACATAATTTTGTTGGCATACCGAATGTCGATACGCCACCCATACTAGGTACTAGTACCGAACCGGTTCGGTATGCCCTGTACCATCTAGTTCGGACCGGTACGACGTACCATGCCCATAACTTTTTCAATATATTCATTTTTCATTTGATCCTTTTTAGTCTTACCACACATCCATCTTAATATTCTCATTTCTTCTACATTCAACTTGTTTTAATGTACTTTTCTTTAATACCCAGCAATCCCAGCTAGACAACATGGCAGGCCTTTCTGTAGTTTTATAAAACTTTTCCTTAAGTCTCCAAGGCATGTGCCTACCAAATAATTTTCCAGATGCACCTCTCCACTTCATTCAACCAGCTCTAATTACATTGCATACATCTTCATCTATCTCCCATTATTTTTCCTTAAGTAGCAAATTGGTGACTTGCAAATATTTCTTGGTCATCAGTCATAACTGGCATTGCATCTTCATTTCCATTTTCATTAAATTTGCATTGCATATATTCTCTTCTTCTAATCTTTAGGACCTTATCTTCTAAAGCACTCCTCCATAAGTCCAATATAGCATTTAATTTAGTTCATTTCTTTCATCATTCAACACTATTTCTTCCACTAATAACTTACACCATGGCATAAGGTTTGCCAAAAAAGCACCGAAACCCATACTAGTCGGCAACCGATTCAATACCGTACTAAAACATGGTATTCTATGGCATGCCAGTTCCGAACCAGCAAGCCATATTTTTTTCTTTTTTTTAAGCTTGAATAATTAGTAATTAATTTTTTTAGGCTTTTTGAATGATTTTAAGTATAATTTGATGTTTCCTTGATGTTTCTAACACCCGGGTACATCCTAAAAGATGCTTCTTGATATTTTGAAGTAATTTCTAGTCCACCGTTGGTACGGCTCTATACACCTTGAATCGGACGATTTAGGATGATTTTGCCTTCCTTGATTAAGATGCTTGCTTTTTCATTCAAAAATTATTGAATACACTCATTTTAAGGATACACTGAAATACACTCATTAACACTTGAAATATACTTGGATATAAGAAAAAATATTAGAACGCACACGAAACTTTGAGACACTTATCACAATCACCTCAATATCATCTAGTTAGTAACCAGCTATTATACCCACTAGACAAGGGTTCACTGAAACCAACAATTATACCCATTGGTCAAGAATTCGCTAATCAACAGGCCCGTTAGCCAAGGATTCCACTGCATCATATCTCGAATAAGAATATGAAGGCCAACAACTTCCCCTTTGCGAGCGAGGGTCACCGTATAAAGCTTCTACTCAGAACACTAAGGCCAACAAATTACCCCTTACTTGCTAGGGTCACTTGTCACAAAACAACTCACCAGGAGTTTTCATTTTAATCCATAACAAAGGAAACATTTCTCTTTTAGGTGATATAATGATTAATGAACACTTCAAATGACTAGAGTCAAAAGAAATCTCTTTGATATATTAACATGAATTTAAATCATGATGCTTTAATGCCGATAAATTTAGATGTCAAATAGTCATTCAAGACACATTTTTCAAAATTCACTTGCCATAAAACATTAGGGGAAAGATCAGAAAATTATGAAACCTTTGATCATTTTCATAAAACAAGGATATATATATAACATATAATATCATAACATTTCCTACAACCATGGAAAAATGATAGAATACCTTCGAATCATCATTTCCAGTCAGCAACAATGTTAATGTCTGAAGCACATTAAGGACTAACTGCTCCCCGATTCTCTCATCAAGAGTCCCATTTAATAGAGAGACAATGTGCAAAAAGCACTCTCCACTACGAAACAAACTCTGAAAGTACTGGGGAAAAATAATATAGTTGGAATATGCAACAGAAACTTATTCAGTCGGTATAAGAAGAACAATGCAGACATATCATCAAAAAAATATGCATAATGTCATAACAAGTAACATACCGCTTTATCAATCAAAATAATCTCTCTCATGCTAATCAATAGATCAATTGACAATTCCACGAAACACTTTTCCCTTTCCTTTGCACGAGTAAAGGTTTCCAGAAATTTGGAGCAAAGCTGCAACTTTGCTGTGTGATCTTCTGCGGATGATGGAGGCAACTGAAAATAATTTATAAGGACAAAGACTTCTATTATCAAATATACATTTAGAAAAATTAGCGAAAAACAAAAATGATAGTGCTTAAACCTTAAATAATCCAAGAATTTGCTCCAACACAGGCTTTCGAAGATTCTCTTCCCAAAATAAATCAAACAAACAATCAATGCAATTGGAATTATGCAAAACCAAACTTTTCCCATTCTCAGCTATGCGAAGATACTCTGTGAAAAGCTCGAATGAGGACTTCATGCATATAATCCAATTCTCAGCTGTCTCAACCGAAGAAGGTGTCCAATCTCTTTTGAATTTGCTCCCTTCATTAAATTCATCTTCAGCAAGCAGACTTAAATAAGTTAACTTTCTGAGCTCTTGAGCTTGAATGCATGCAACCTTGAGCACTCGAGCAATCGCATTCAGTGGCTTGAAAGAAGCAAGACTTTCCTCAACCGCAAGTTGTAGAATCCGATAGAGGCTCTTTACAAGAATAATTGCTATTTCAGGATTACAAGCAGACTGTTCAAGCGTATCCAATAACACAGAGCATTCCGGCTGCACCACAATTAGAGAAAAATGAAAAATGAAATCACAATAATCAAGATTCTAGTCAAAAAAGTATTCATAGAGACATGATCAGACATATCTCAAGAACAAGCCACTCGCAAAAGAAATAGAACTACAGAAACTGAGTAAATTCAGAACAAACTATTTGCTGTTCTTGAGCTAGCAATAACATATTACCAGCTAGTATCAGAATGTCTAGCCAACACTATGTCAATTAAATTCCAAATTCCAACACCTAGAGCTCTGAAGAAAGTATATATCAATCAAGGGTAAAAAAGTATGTGGAAATCACATGTAAAGAATGCTATCTGGGTTACAGACACACGTCCTAACCAACAAACCAATCCTTTCGATTTGTGCCAGTATCATGAGAAACTTTACACCCACATAATACCATGAAAAGCAATATCGTGCAACAAGCAAGCTTACATTCTTTCCAATTATATTCACCTAATCAAAGTCTGTCGAACCAGTACCGGGACTCGTACTAGTCGGCAACCGGTTTGGTACGGTACCAGTTCAGTACCATAACAACACTAATTTTTTAAATATTTTTTAAATTTGAATTAATGGTAATTATTTTTTTTTCAATTTTTCAATGCTTTAAGTATAATTTGTTATTTCTTGATATTTTTTGATGTTTCTATGATCCCGATACACCCTAAATAATGCCTCTTGATGTTTTAGAGTGATGCAAAACATAAAATGATTAGTAAGATGTTGCATAATAAAAAAGCAATATAAAATATCCTAAAATAAATTAGTAGGATACAAAATATAAAATGACATTATCAATTACATATATTTAAAATACAAGCACACCAATATCTAAAATCTCGTCCAGTGGCGATGTCTCTCATAGATATTCGAATCATTAGCATAATCAGGAGGCACATCAGCAGGCACATCAGCCCACCCCTCTAACCACGAGGCGTTGTAGTCCTATACGCTCATTTCATAAAGAATGCTATCTGGGTTATAACCAGTTTCAGATCTCACTGGAACTCTAGCTCTGAAAGGAGACCTCTAGTTAATATGGCTGTGGAGGAGCCCATCCAAATATGCCAGCAACAAAATCTGACCCGTAAGATGCTCTAGATTGAGTATGGTAATAACCAGCGGAAGACAATGCCTGCCTCAGACGCACCATATTCATATTTGTATCCGTATGGCTCATAGGCTACTTGTTGCAGCGAGTAACAGGATCCAACATACAACTCAGAACCCGATAGGTCTATAGATCCATGACAACTAGAACTATTATTACTACTCTTTCTGATCTCCGAATCTAAATGAACTGACTCCACACTCTCCATCAAGGCTGCAGCTGCTCTTTCACCTTTCTGACTCTCGTATCTCTTCGAAGTCTTCCGTCTTCAAGAGTCTTCTCTTCGAGATTGAGCGGTTAGGGTTTCTTCTCGCTTTGCCACCCCACCACGAGAGAAAGAGAGCGGCAAATCGCTTGCCGGCCTCCGCTGGTGTCCCGCCCTCTCTCTTCCTCTCTCGCTCTCTCTTTCTCTTTTCCTATCTCCCACGGTTCCTCTCTCGGTATGGGCCCGCCATGGCCCGTACCAAGTCGTCCCGCCGAAGAACCGATATGGTGACCGATACCGATTCCTCCGACCTTGAACAGTACACAATGCATGTCCAACGATACATACCTAGCAAAGTAGTCATTCAGCATCCCAATACACAACTTCAGATAAATCGATACATAATTTTCAAACTATGATATTTACCAATAGACACTGCATGGCCAAATAATACACAACTAACAAAATAATCATTTAGCATTCTAATACACACCTCTGAATAAATCGATACATAGTTTTTAAAACATGGTATTCACCAGTACATACAACATGGCCAAATGATACACGCTGGCAGAGTAGTCATTCAGCATCCTAATACACATCTTTAGATAAATCGAGACACAATTTTCAAAACATGGTATTCATCAGGACATAATACATGGTTAGATGATATGCACTTATTGGCTTCCAGATCCATACTTTAAGCTCCTTTGATAAATCCAATAGCGATCCAATACACAATGTTAGATAAATTGATACATAGTTTCCAGAACATGTTGTTCACTAGTATATATACATGGACAGATGATACACATTTAGCAAAATAATAATCCAGCATCCCAAAACACACCTCTAGATAAAGCGATACACAGTTTCCAAAATATGTTGTTCGCTAGTACATACTAAATAGCTAGATGATGCCCACTAGCAAAATAGTCATCCAGCATCCCAACACCTACCTATAGGTAAATATATAGTTTTCAGAACATGGTATTCACTAGTATACACTATATGGTAATACACACACACCAGCTTGTTGATACACACTATAAGTTTCTTTGATCTTGGAAAAGAGAGAAGGATTTGGAGAAGGAACTTAGGAAGGAGACGGAAGGTCTCACAAATGAGAGGGATGGCTTGACGAGGAAGAAGATGGATAGACAAAAGCTTGATGAGGAAGAAGAGAGGATGCATGCAGATGGCCTCTTTTAGCCACAGGACTGATGGACACTATTAGTAGGAGTCCCATCCCGATTTGACTTTTGAGTTTCCTCTTTAAGATGGATGCTAGAGGAAATGTGGAAAAATAGAAAGCTTGGCCCATACGATATTCTATGACGTGCACACTAAAGGATTTTTTCCCCAAATTAGGTCGTCTTAATCCATCACAACAAGGATGAAAATGAATATAAACCCAAAACAGAAAGGTGCAAAAGAACCTTTAAGCTCTATATTGAACAATATCAAGTGGTATAGCAAGTGCTAGTCTGGAAGTTGCCTAGTTGGGGCAATTCAGGATGGTTCACCACTTCACCTAAATACTGATGCTAGGGACATGCTGGTTTCCACTAGTAAAGGGTATCATGGCATAGCTCCTAAATCTCTCATGCTTATAAAAGGTCAAACCCTCCTATGTCTAAAAATTTTGTGAACCATTTTTCACTACTACTATCAACAACTTAGTCTCGCCCTACTTTCTAGTATCCTTCAACTTGAATTGAGATTCTCTCCAAATTAGAGGCTCTCTCTAGCCTACACCATTACAACCTCTTTCAAGCAACTTCTAAACTTCCTTATGTAAACTCATTTAATTTGACCACTAGATCAATATCAGTGTCCAAACCATGGTCTGCCAATCCGAGCCGAACTGCCCGATTCGGCCCGTACTGAGCCAACCAGACGGAGGACCAGGTCGGTTCACCTATTTTATTCAGGATCGGCTTCAACCGGCCAGAACCAGTACCAAACAGGTCCGAACCGGCCAGTTGCGTGCGAAACCGATGTGAATCGTCCGATTCACACCAAGTCGGACCGGTTCCGAACCGGCCCCCCTCCCCCACCTCTTTCTTTTGTTTTAAAGAGTGGTTGGGAAGCCTCTATTATTTTTGTTTTAAAGAGTGGTTAGGAAGGCCCGAGAAACTTCCCGGGCCTTCCTAGCCTATTCGAATACTCCCCTTTCTCGTGGCAAAAAATATGCTGATACAGCACGAGTGAAGGAGGATCCAACTCTAAATAAGGTATACTTCCTCTCCCTAATCTCATTTCCTCTCTTTTTTTGGGACACTAAAAAATACCTTGAAATTTGCAAAATAAGGAGAGAGATTTTGGCTTGAAATTAAAAAATTTTGTGATTTTTAAGAAAAGTTAGCAAGTGATTTGCCGACTTCACTTAAAAATCGCAAGTTTTTTTAAGGACGTGGCTGGAACCTGTTTCGTTCAAAATAGTGGCAGCAGTCGTGGTCTTGCTTTCCACCGTCGAGGCGGGCCTTCGCCGGCACTCCGCCCGCCTCTGCCGGCACTCTCTCCCTCCCTCCCCCGCTAGTTCTCTCTTTCTTTCTCCTTCTCGGGCTCCAGCAACGCGTTCCGTTTTTGTTGCCGAAACCGTCTGGTTCGGGATGGTTCTGCCAACACTGCTATTAAAGAGAGACTTCATATCATTTTTTAGGTATTAGAACCATCAAAAATGATTGGTCAGATGCCAAGAGAAGTCATATATGTGTCGTTATATCAACACAATTTTCACTCGCTGCTTTTCGATATCTTTTCAGCAAATGGTTTTGCAGTACATAAATAATTTTTACAGCCAATTCCGCAATTTTTGACACCTAAGGTAAACAAATCTACAATGGACATGGCACAAGAACACTGCATAACAGCTACTATACTATACCAACTAAATGCAAAAGGTGTTAGAACTGCACCTACTATGGGAAATGGTGATCCATGTCAGTCACAACAAGGTATGGTACAAAATACAAGAGTAGTTTGAGGAATATATGAGCAACCTGCAACACCAGCAACATATAATACAGAGACCGACTTATGCTTGAAACTTAGAAATCTACCTTTCTCATCCACAAAACTTATGAACTACAGAGATTATGCTAGCCAAGATATGCAAATGCACAGATTGCACAATTGAAAAGCAGTGAATAAATTTTTCGGTCGCTGCTTTTACTCTACATCTAATTCTCTAAGCATGATACATGTTTTCTTACACTAGATATAATACACACATGAATTTATTAGGAATACAGCACATAAAAAAAATAAAAAATTACCAAGTTATTTGTATTTCCACTTAGAGTTGCAACAAACTCCAAGAAGGAAATGGCTTCCACTTGAAGAATGTCTACTTTGATCGGTTTTGCTTGATCCTTGGAGCTCTCAGTGGTAGAAGGTAGTTCAGATTTTACCAGAACACTGTCACCCTGTGCATCAATCTCTGCATCAACTTCTTCTGAAGATGGCCTAAAATAGAAGAATTTCTCTGAAAAAATTAAGTCCCAAATTCGCTCCTCCCGGAAGGTTTCAAGTAGAGCTGGTGCAGAAACAAGAACCTTTCTAAATGCACAAAGGATGTAATGTTGCAAAGTATTGGCTACAATCCTGCAGCAAAGGTCATAAAGATGAATGAAGGTTTATCAATTTAAAAAAGGAAAAAAGAGTATAGGGGACCAAAATACAATATTACAATATCAGATTTCATTAATTCTAGCACCTAGATAAGCTCCATTATACAGTTAGACTGAATATATTGGCATTTGTAGATGACCACAATACATAGGTAGAGCATGCACAGAAAGCAAGAATTCATGCCAAATTAGTTTAAAATAACATTTTCATATCTCAAAACAAGCATTTATAGGCAGAAAAATTATAATTTCAGATAAGGAAATCCACCACCAAATGGGCTGGGACATCTCAAATCTAACCTGGACGCGAACCAACCACAATGAAACTTTGATTGTTGTATTTATTCAGGGATTAGGATCTATGGCAGTTCGTCTCACTGCTTTTAAATACAGTGCATACTGCCAAATGTGTATGTGGTTGCTTGACCGCACCAACATTGTTGCCTATATGCAGTCATATATGGACCAAAAAGGCAGTCCAGTTAGCATTATGTGGCAGCACATACAGCCTGCTTAGTACTGCAGAGTTCCGTATGTGAGCCCGCTTAGCATTCTGGAACCACATATGCAGCTTGTGGGCCCATGCAAGTGAAGTGGGTTTAAACTGATAACTGGGTTTGATGTGGGTTTCAGATGGACCTAACACGGGTGGATATTAAAATGTTGATCATATTATCATTATAGCTATTAGGAATTAGGTACTGAACAATAAGAGCACTCATTGTTAGTTGTTATTTTTATTATTATTGTTATCGTCTACCAAAAAAATATTACTATCATTATTATTGTTATTATTCTGTTTAATATATTATATTATTTAAAATAGTTAAAATATAGTAATTGCAGATGCACCTGTATATGCAGTCCCTTGACTACCTGCATACTGCAACCCCCTTTTAAACACTGGTTCATAGAACACAATCAATTTAGTAGAAATCAGACCAAATCAGTCTGGGAAGAGGCGACTTACCCTGAGTAAGACTCACTATCTCATGCATCAATCACCTTGGATAATCTAAAGTTCAGGAAAAAGCATCCCAAAAATGAAATGAAAGCTCTTTCTCAAGTTTGAATAACCAAAACATAATAGAAAACAAATACTAGCTCAAGTTTCATTTGATTCAGAAATCACAAAAGTTTCATGTTAAACTTTTAGAGTGATGAATTTTTTTATCATTTTAACTGCATACCTCACCTGTACGCTCCACATGATCATGCAATCTCCTGAATGATTTGTTAATATGCGCCAGGCAATTCAGAACCTCTTGAAAATTTGTGCTCTGACCTATTGCTTTATTTAAGTTTAACTATGAGATAGACATGCATACCAGCTAATACTTCATAAAAAAAAGCAGTTCAAACATGGTTAATTATCTTGAGAACCAACTACTGAAAAGAGGCTCAAGCGCATGTAAATAGGCTCACAAGCAAGGTTCGCTGTACCGGTCGGTACCGAGCGTACCGTACCCGTACCGATGGGTACCGATATCGGTACACCAATGTCGGTACGGTCGGTACCGAGCGTACGGTACCGTACCGACACTCAGTACGCCTATACTAGTGCGGCACCGGTACGGCGACCTTGCTCACAAGTATAATAGAAAGGTGATGCTACAATATGAAGAAGAATAGGATCATATGATGAACCATTTTCAGCATATTGTGACATACTTCAACCACGATTGAGAGTACGTTATAAATTCATTGTTGCTAAAATGCTAAACACCAGTCAAGTGATTAAATAGGCCACATTCAGTGGGAGCAACATCTGAAGAAAATAATAGCAAAATTTTTCTTTTGGATGCCCATTAATGATTTCACAACTCTCTAAATTTCTTTAAATTTTGCATGCATATGTTCCCCGTTTCGAGCAACTGTGAGACTGGTTCTCTTTGCCATATATTCAAGCAATTAGAAAAATAGAGAAAGCAGAGATGAGAAGGAAGCTTGACAAGATATGGAGTGAAATTAGTCAAACCATCAATGCTTTTATTCTCACATACATTACATATATACAGATATGTGCATGCATATTTTAGTATGTAGTCCTATTTCACGAGATATTATTTTACAAATTTCCCCCTTAATCTCATTCTAATTTCTTTATATGGGTGACTTCAGGGTTCTCTGCTCTAGTTTCCAAGGAGGAAAAAAAGGCCACTAAAGTTACTTTCTTACTCTTATTCTTTTTTATTTCTTTTCTTCTAAACTAATCAATCAAGGGGACTGCTTCCAAAACCTACAAAGCAGGTGTTTTGATTCAAGCCTTCAGACAAAAAGGTTTTTCATGAAATAATTTTTTGGCACATGATTTTTTCAATTAAACCCAATATTTCACTCAGATTTTTAAACACAAAATCTCCTTCACTTTGCTCCCACCTTCAAATGGTGGAAAAGGCTACACTAGCACTGTATTGGTACGGTATAGTATGGAGTCTTTTTCGGCATACCGAGTGTCAGTACGCCTCCCGTACCGGATACTGCTACCAAACTGGTATAGTACAATATGGTATGGGGTGTACCGTCCGGTTCTTCTTGGTTCTGCGAATCCTGTTTTGTAGGGTATCACTCAGTTTGCAGTTGGTTTGAACTCGGTTTGGGGTGAATTGACCATGATCCACCTCTAAACCTCTATATCCAGGATCATTTGGATCAGTCTAGGCAGTATTTTCCCAAACCAATGCCCCCCTTGTATTACCAAGGTGTTGGTATGATAATTATCGATGGGCACATACAATACCGACTAATGTTTCAAACCTTATTTCTACTTGGGATTTGGAATTTCTCTTCTTTGAATTTCCTTCATTTTTTTATCAAGGAAATAAAGTTGACTCCATTTTTGTCTCAATGGCTATGATGCGGCAAGAAATATCTTATGTAATGACAACAACAGCAGTACATGTTCATTAGGTTCAAGTAGAGATTGAGACTAAATATGAAATTTGTTAAGTCAAGCATCAAGTAGCCAATCAAAATTTTGGAAGAGAAACTCATTAATAGTTAAAATCAATATAAAGGTTCAGGAAATAGTAACAGACATAGAACTAGTGCACATACGAATGTTGTAGGTAAGCATTAACAAAACTTATTCCAGTACTCTGAACAACAAATCAACTAAAGAATTCACCTTATATGGTTAGGTAATTGCCTTTCATTGGCACAGGCCTTAATGCATGGAAAAACTGTAAGAAGAACCTTCACGACCCATCTTATAGAAAGTTCCCAATATGCCAGCGAGATAGGTAGGGAACTCTGACCAACAGACGCCTGACCATGATGAAAGTCGATATCTTCAGGAGCAAGGAGGAAAGAACAAAGTGCTCTACTCAATTTGATAGAATATGCCTTCCATTCTGTTATGTTAAGATAGTACGTTTCATCTTGAACGGAAGTCTCTGCTGAAAGTATCCTTTCAGTGCTGTTTTTGGTAGAGTTCAAATTGATCACTTGAGATTCACGCATAGATGAACTCATCATTCGTTGATTAAGCTCCTGAAGCGTAAAAGCAGGCCAGCATATGCTGTTTGCAAATTTATGTATGCGTCCATTTTCATATAGAAACTGCATATTGTTCAAGTTGCCAAAGCTGAAGCAGTTGTTAAGGACGCAATAGATGACGTGGACTGATGAGATATTACATGGATGGAAAACTACATTAAGTTTGGAATGAAAACATTCAAGTAAGATCTTCCTATGAGATACCACAGGAACATCAATAACAAGAATCTTTCACATGTCATTAACATACATATAAACTTTTAAGAAAGGAGGGTAACCTTGCATAAAATTTGGGGCAGTACAGAATTAAACAAGTGTATCATTACATATCATATGTATTTACATTTTATATCATTTACATATGTTTGTACATGCACATATCCATAGGCAAAAGCACACAAGACTTTCTGTAAATGTAGTTCCAAAATGCAATTCAAAATTTAAAAATTTTATATCCTCTCAGTTCAATTTCATTTAGCAAAAGCAAGATAGGAATTTAGGATACATAGACTCCCTTAAGACTTCCAATGAAAGAATTTGGAGCTGGAAAATTCCACTTCTGTAGAAGAAATATTTCTTTTCGTCAGTAAATTAAAGTCATAATTTGAATGGTGTACACCTTGCACACAGATATCAGAAGGAAAATGTAAGACAAAAACAAAACAAGACGAGCATGTCCAAGGATAAATACATCTGAAACATTATAAACGCTGTGCAGAAACATGTGCATGCATGTTGTACATATGAATGCATTTATGTATAGAAAAGAAGATGAAAGATTATCTTCCTTGAATAACAGAATAATCATCAATATGTTGCAGATCTATAATAGAAGTATGATGGCAGACGTATTTGCACTAATGAACATAGTATATACAACATTCTTCTCAAAATTATATAATTTAGGGTTTGAATTTTATGTTGAAGATCAAATTGGCCCTTAGCAATCTAGATTCTTTGGAACAAGACCAGATATTGTTACAGGATCTAGATCCATATAACGGATCCCTTGTACATAAGTGCCAGGTCCATCAAAGTTATATATCAACCAAGAGGGATGTCAATTTGCGTTGACTCATTTTTAGAATTTTGACTTCTAGACTGACTAATTTATATCACTAAGAACCAATAAGCCTTCAACACAAATTAGCAACATCCTTAAAGTTTTGAAGTTCTAATGTAATGAAAATAAATTTGAGAGTTGTGGAAGCTGAGATCTCCACAGAAACTTTCCTGCTCTTCCTAGTGTTTGTCATACATTTTTCTTATTTTTCCACAACCTTCTACCTTATAGGATAACTAACTATTGTTTTGAAGTGTTAAATTATTTTTGTTAAGCACAAGCAAAACTATGATAGATTTATCTGCAGAACAGAAAAACAACTCTTAAACTCAACTTAACTAAGCCTTAATTCCAAAATAGCCGGGGTCAGTTACATGAATCCTTATGCTTCGTTCAACTCACTTTAGGGCCACGCTTTATGAGAGATGTTGAGATATCAAGTCTTTCCTTACTACTTTATCCCATATTCCCATGTGATTTTTGGTCTACCTTTACCTCTCTTTCCTTCTATATATCAAATCACTATTTCAACATAGTGCACTATGTTGTACATGTTCAAACCCTCTAAATTATCCTTCTCTTAATTTGTTCTTAATTGGTATTACCTCTACCATTTTACGAATGGCGCTATTTCTTAATCTATCTTTTCTTGTATTATTACGCATCCATCTCAACATTCTCATTTCGGCCGTACTCATCTTGCCCGCATATTATTTTCAAACTACTAAACATTCTGTACCATAAAGCATATCTGATCGTATGGTTGTTCTATAAAATTTTCCCTTCAACTTGGTAGGTATCCTATAATCACATAATATCCAAGCTGCAATTGGTATCAAAAGATTTCCAACCTAAGGGTGTGAGCAGTTTGAGTTCAAGTCAGATCTTAGCAAGACCCAACTCCAAAATCCAATAAGGTAATCTAGTTCAAATTCAGATTTGGATTTCCTTTTATTGGCTTCAACTTTCAAGTCATGTTCAAATCCATAATCAGATACCCAATAGCTCTATAGTACAATTCTTTAGTTTTGGTCTTTGTTAATATTTTTCAAAACTTACGTTTTTTAAGTACAATAACCTTACAGCAATGAAGCTATTAATTTAATAATAACAGCCATATAAAAGTGGAATTATTAATTCAGTAAGTACAAAACTCATATTTGAAATGTTATTTGTTTATTTTTCCCTTTCAATGACCCTAAGTAGTTTCCATGTAAACAATCGCATGGACTTGTTGGATAATCAGTTATCATCTGCAGTCATAGTCCAACCATACGATGAGGGAAAAATTGTTTCCTAAGTAAAGGTCATTCTATAAACTGAATTTAATTTAGATGATTATGATGTTCACAATAAGAAAATTTTGTGCATCTTTTCTATTAGTTTTAAGGGCCTTCCGCTAATTGTTTTGTATTTTTTTTTTTTGTCATAATAGGAGGCCATAATTAGCTTAGATGGTGGCAATATACTTACTGAATAACCAAATATGACATTTATTTGTAGGATATCATATTTACAGCTCATGTTGCTGGAAATATTTTAATCCAAACATGTTTTTTTTTGTTGGTTTACATCTGGTGGGCCTTTTGTTTTCAGTCATCTAATTTACAATTGACTCATATTTCCAATTCTTCACATTGTTTATAATTTTGAAAGTTCTGAAGGAAATTAAAAGATTTTTACAAATCATGTCCTCATACATGATACAGAATCATCTATT
Organism: Phoenix dactylifera; assembly: GCF_009389715.1. Lineage (NCBI taxonomy): Eukaryota > Viridiplantae > Streptophyta > Magnoliopsida > Arecales > Arecaceae > Phoenix > Phoenix dactylifera. The sequence continues at coordinate 134,757 of NW_024067886.1, forward strand.
TTCAACAAGTTATGATTCGATTCCCAACCTGACAACATTGATTAACATCATTACTTCATTTCCAACAAAAAAATAATAATTTAGTAACATGTGCTCTTCTATCACTTGTAAGTTATACTTTTATTAAAGTAAGTACTACCACAAATTACAATAGATTGAAATGGCAACGGGCACCATAACTGACCATATCATAATGTTACACAGGCATTTAGGGTCAACATTCTAAAGCCACCTTTGCCAACCATTTCTATCAAAGACCAGTTACTTAGCTACTGCTAGCCTTTTCAAATCAATATCACAATTTATGTGCATGTTATTTTAGGTATTCATCTCTACTATAGCAGATCCTTTGAAACTAAACTTCAGCCTTTGGCCCTCTGCTTATTGGGGCTTTCTCAATCCTTTATTACCCACATACATATCATTTTACAATACTTCTCATTGCTTCAACTAATGCAACTTCACTACCTCTAACATATTCATCTTTAACAATTTCTTCCTATTTTGCATACAATCACCTTGACCTTCTCGTATCTGCATGCTCATGTTGCATGCCAGCCAGCTCAGACATTCTTTATTATCCATCTTTTTTGATTATTAGACACTGCAATCTTTATTAATGGCTACTAGATGTTTTGTCTAGTCCGTTGACAAGTGTTGGACATAGCACATAGAAAAGTGTCTCTATACCCCATTTGTCTACTAGCTCTTCTATACAACATCCCAAGTTAATGAAAATGATTGTATCTTGCTTACTGAGTCAATATTTGATGGCAATTTTATATTTCAATTTTTGATGGCAATCTTCAAATCAAAATAAAGATAAGGCTTAAACTGATAAAGTTACCAAGAGTTTAAAGTGGCATGTTTCTCAAATTAGTGACCAAAAGTTTAGCTGCAGCAGGTGGACTAGACATTACTGTAATCAAGTTTTGAACATACATCTTGCAAGCATGTAACTGTTATTGACTTATATACCATCAGCCACCTTAGAAAATGGAAAAGGGTGCCAGAAATTAACTAAAACCATATTATTATTTTTTTATAAAGGAACTTCAATTCCACAGGAAATCAGGTAACAAAGTTGTAAGCATGGAAGTCTGCAGCAAAGTTATTCACACGGTGTCTAATGTGAGAACCATCATGGCAAGCAGATAGAAGACAGCATAGTCACATAATGAAAAATGCAAAACCAGCAGAAAGGGCAAATTATTTTAAAAAATTTAAACCAAGTCCATCATAATTTAAATTGAAATGTTCAAAAATTCAATATAATCTCAAATTGATTTAGCAAGGAATGTAATGACTCATCATATTTCTGAGAAACAGACAAAAGAATGAAGTTTCAAGAACATGTAAGAATTTGAAAGGGCCAACTTCACCACTATCCAAGGACAACCTTTCATCTCCAGAAAGAATGGTATGCTTTGAAACTAAACATTGGCTTGAGGGAAGTCCAAGTCCATCCATCAGAACTTCGAGTCCTCCAATGCTTCTGAAATGATTTTGTGCCCGCGGATTTTCAGACAGAGCTGATCTTAGAGTTCCCAGAGCTAAATAATGGAGTGACAGATCAGTCCATTGCTCCTTCAGATTCAGTCTTCTAATGACCCGTAAAAGCTCTGGAACAAAAGGTAAATTGTTCTTTTTTTTCATTTGACCAGCATAATGAGAAATTATGTGATGCTGATAATAGTTAAGAACTCTTTTGCAATGAACAGAAAATGTAAGTGAGAAAGCCATGGCCAAAAGGGCCTATCATACCTTTGTGTATTCTAAAACAAAAGTAGTTCAGCTTTGAAAAGAAAGGAATAGCAAATAACCACAAGTTTATGAAAAGGAAAGATTGGACATAGGCAGATGCCAATATGTTCGCTGGACATTTTACTAAGTAGAGATGTCTTGGCTGCTAAGTTATTTTTTATCCTTGGGCTAATGATTTGGAAGTATGATTACTAAGTGATCAATTGAAGTATAAATCTATGCATTCATAACTTTAGGAAAAGTTCTTGGAAGCAAGGATGCTCCATTTATATCAACCAGGAGAAAGGATACAGGTCCATACCGCTCTGCACCAGCCAGTACATACCCTACCAGATATAAGCTTGTATGATAGGGGCCTGTATGCACCAGTATTAGGCAAATCAGGGATACATTATGTCTTATCAAGGCATAATGACCAATATAGCACACGGTACTCTTTTTTTTTCTTGCTCATATGTACTGAGATGTATCAAGGCGTACTGCACCTGCACTGCCTGTATCAAGGGTTTTACCACACCAACCAGCTATTGATACAGTACCAATCCTCAAAGTTTAAAGCCTTGCAACATCATGCACCACACATTGCACAAATCTCATGTTGGATAATGCTAGGAATGTTGCACAAATATATTGAACTCTAGAAAGTCAATTGAATGAACAAAAAAACTTATCTATCATCATTCCGGTGTAGTAAATATGAGAAAGTCTGCAAAGAAATATGATTGACTGGACTGGGTATAACTCCAATGACATTAGTCATAATATCATGATGCATCCACAATCTAAAGAATGATTTGAGAAGAGTGTTCACTTTCAAAAAGTGGTTGACAAGTAGATGGACAAAGGACAAGTAGATGGACAAAGGACGCAAAGGGCAAACCAGGTCAGCATTTACTACAATGCACTTAAACGTGATGCACCTTTTTGGTTCTTTGGCTCATCCATATTAAAATAAAGAAACAGGCTGTGTCATGTAAACTCAATTTACAAATCACTTTAAACTGTTATACCACCATCATGTCAACCATGGTGCCTAACTAGGCATATGAGATTGATACTTCATTCTCATAAATAGCACACCTAGTCAGGCCCAATTCCTTGACTTCTTTTAAATTGGATAAGGATGGAAAAGTCCATAAGCTAAGCCTCTCCCAAAAAATGATCTTTCTTCCCTTTGAATAGTTCTTTATCTGTCCCTCTGTGAAGATACAGTCATACAGATATGTAGGTACACTTGAATGTGTCATCCCTGGTTTAAGATTTCAAACTCAACACATATTCAGCCCAAATAACTATACATTTGGCTTTTTAATCCTTTCAAACAATTACATATCAGCACATAAACTGCCGTACCGGCCCGGTACATACCGGTCCGGCCCTAGACCGGTACCAGATCCGCGTGGAATCCGGTACCGGGTTGTTTTTTTAGCAGAGTACTAGTCGGTACCGGCCTCATACCGGTGCGAACCGGGTTCGCACTGGTACGCAATTTTTTTTTTTAAACAACCACAGCGTCGCGCGCTGTGGTTTTTGACTTCTGTCGCTTTTGAAAAGAAAGGACTGGCCGAGAGCCACTTTTTTAAACTTGATGGCCGAGACAGCAAGATTCTGCGCCTCGGCCTTCCTCACTCGTTCGATTATAAAAACCGAACGAGAGCATTCAAACTCCAGAGTTCATAAATTCAGTGAGTCTCTGAGGAGTAACCAGAGAAGGGGATTTGAGAGATAGCCCACAAATTCAGGAGGAGGTCCTTTCCAAAAAAATCCAGCGGAGACTATTTAAGGTGTGGTTTTTTTGTCCTATGTTATTTCATTAATTTTGTTAATAAGTAACTTAAAAAAAAAAGTTTATAAATTGCTTAAAAAATAAGATCATGTGAAAATTTACTCTATTAGTTTAATTTTTTGATATGTTGAAAATTTATGATAGAAATGGAGCCATCAAGAAAAACGAACCCTACAATGCGTGATGTTGGTTAGTCTTATGGGCGAAGACTTGGAAGAGAGGAGCAACGGCACCAGTTTTAATGCAACTTTTGCGACAAGATTTTCAAAGAAGGAGAGGTAACCAAGTTGAAGCAACACTTAGACGGAAATTCCAGTGAGGCTGCTACGTGCCCGAATTGTCCTAGCGAGATTCGTGTGCTGATGAGGCAGAATCTCGTTGAGGTCAAAAAAGCGAAGGAGAGGGCTTCCAAGAAGAGGGCGGAGGTCGATCGCCGAGCGGCAGAGTCACCTTCCTATCACTCTAGGGAGCCAAAGGAGGTTGAGGATCTAGATGAGGAGGAGGCAGATACTCAGGCGACCATGCAGGCAAGCCTAAATGATCAGTGGCAGCAGGAGGAGGTGGCCAGGTATAGGGCTCGATTTGGGCCCTCTGCATACGAGTCGGGTGGCGGTTCTGGAAGCACTAGACAAGATCCAGAGTTCTTGAGGACAACTTCAGTCAGGGAGGGCGTCGGCAAAGAACGTGGCCGGATTGCATCTATGCTGGGTAGTTTTGGTAGCCGAAAGAAGTCATTTAGAGAAATTCACAAGGAGCGACAATTCATGATGTAGATCTACATGCTCTCCCCAGCAGAGATTCAAGGCAGCAGAGGGTAGACACAATGTGGATGGAGTGGCACCCATATATTTTCTGCCGCAATATAAAGCTGCCGGACAGATCTTGATGGAGTGGCACCCATATATTTTCTGGACCCCATGTGCTGCACATTATATTGATCTCATGCTGATGAACATTGGAAAGATCCATAGAGTGCAGCAAATGGTGGAGACAGCCCAACGCATCACCAGGTATATTTATAAACCATAACTGGGTCCTTTCACTGATGAGAAAGTATGCAGGGAGAGAGATTCTGAGACCACAGTTTGCTACCAACTTCATCGCACTTGATAGCATTCTCGAGAAGAGAGGAGCCCTACGTCAGTGTTTGTCAGTTCCGAGTGGCATGATAGTAGATATTCTTATGCCGGCACTGAAGGGAGCAAGATGATTACTTGGTGACGAGACAGTCATTCTGGCAGTGGGCTACTACAATAGTCAAAGCTATCAAATCATTATATGAAGTGCTGCGGGCCGTAGATAGCAAGATCTACCCCAAATGGAATCTTTGTATCACATGATGGTCAAGGCAAAGGATCAGATTATGGAGGCAGATCCAGTGCATGGCCGGTCGTACATCAACATCATTGAGCGACGGTGGGGAGTGCAAATGGGTAAGAAATTACATCTAGCAAGTAAGCTAAGATATAATTATAGTGACAATTATAGTGATGGATGTACTTATATAATTATGCTAAGATACTCTCGTATATGTGCAGCATACTACCTAAACCCCCGGTTTCAGTACAACATAGATGAAATTGGTATGGATGAAACACTTCTGGATGCTTTGCGTAATGTGATTTACAAGATGGAGCATGATCCAGAAAAAGCGATCCTATCTTGAAGAGGTAATTATGATTTAGTAATTACCAGCATGTGTAAATATACTGGCATCTTCAATTATTAACATGGTAGAACATGCTTACTTTTCACAGAGCAAATTTGGTGTGGACACTAGTACTGGACTGATTATTTTGCGAGATCACGGTCGTCGCAGGAGGACGGTCCAGCCACTTTCGTTTTGGTTGGATTGATTTATGTTATTTTTTTGTTACTTTATGTTGGTAGGATTAATTTGCATATTGTCATTTGAGGACCTTGTTCAGATTGTTTTCTTTGTAGGAACCTATCTGTTATTTTGTGGCCCTATATGTATATGGGGCATGCATTTGTTTTTTTTTAATGAAATGATGCATGAAAATTAGTCTTCTTCCTCTTCCTCCTCTCCTCTTTTCTTTTTCTTCCCCTCTTCTTCTCCTCTTTCACTCTGCCTCTCCATCCCTTACCTCCGTCCTGCATCAGCTTTGGTATCAGAGCAGGCCCGACTTTGCCTCTGTTGCTGAAGTCAAGGGATCCAGTTTATGGACGGACACCCACCAATTCCTTTTCGGCCTTTTCCTCATCTGCATTTTGCTGGAGTAATTGCACTGCGGACACCGGATCGTACGGAGGATTGCTGAACGGCACGCATTTCGAAGAAGGGGCGTTTCCTTTCTTTCTTGTTTTTTTCTCTTTCCCTCATCTCATCTCCCGTGCAGAAAAAAAGGGCAAAGCTCTCCCGTCGGTCGCTTCCCACCCATCGCCACTCCACCGGTCCCCCCACCACACGCCGTCGTCGCCTCTGTCTCCCACCGCCTCCGTCTCCCTTCCTCTTCCCCTCTCTCTCAGTTCCCGCACAGAAAGGGAAAGCCCCGTCGCCGGCTATCCCCATAGCAGCTCGGGAGGCATATAAGCCGGCCTCTGCATCGTGTTCCTCTTCAGCCGTCGCTGCGCTTGCACCCACCGCCGCCGCCGCTTCGCCGCACCGCCGATTCGCCATCGGACGCCACCGTGCCTCCCCGGAAGCTTCGGCCGCATCTTGCGGCCACCGTCCGTAGCCGGATCCAGGAGAAGGACGCCGCCACCGCCCCAGCACGCTCCTCCACCAGCGAACGCCTCCCCGCAACCACCGCCGCGAAATCAGGCATGATCCCTCAAAATCGTCGGAGGTTGAAGACGATCTGCTGTGCGGGTAAGGTCTAGACCCGTTAGCCCATTACCCATTAACCCGAACAAATTCAAAAAAAAATCAAAATTCAAAATTCAATATTGCGGATCGGACTGTCTTAATGGGTTGGGTCTGTTAACGCGATAACCCAAGTCCATTTGGGTTAAAGAAAAAAAAATGAATTTAAGTTGCTGCACGTGACGTGTAAGTCACGCACGTGCAGCGGTGTTCTTCTTTCCCTTCCCTCTTCTTCCTTATTCTCCTGATCCTTTTCCTCGTTTCTCCGATCACCGCCTTCCGCCACCCCACGCCGTCTCCTCTCCGCCGTCACCGCTTCCGCCCACGGTCACCGCTGCCACCACCATTTTCTCTTCGCACCACCGCGCCACTTCATCTCTTCCCCTCTGTCGTAGCTGCTGCTGCTCCGCCGAACGTCGCCGGCCATTTCGTACCCGCCACCACTTCCCACGTCCCTCCCACCACCGCCATTCCCCTCCGCCTTCCACTGCTATCAGCACCCCCCGCTCTTTCCCACCACCGCTGCCACGTCTGCTGCTGCACCACTGCGCCGCGCGCCGCCCCCGCTCTTCTTTGACGCCGCTGCTAGTCGCTGCCGCGCCGCCACGTATTTGCCACCGTCGATTGTCGTGCCACCACTGTCATCTCTGACAGCCCCCACTGCAACCCGCTCCAACCGCAGCCGCCATCAGCTGCTCCGACCGCCTCCACGGAAGCTATCATAGTGACGATCCTACAATGCCGTTGACCACCCTCCCGGTCCTGTTTCAGTCTGATCATCTTCCGCGTGCAAAAGTCTATCTCCAGACCAGGTTAATGTTGTTTTTCCCTTCCCTGTAGATTCAATTTGTTCATTTAATTTGGCATTAATTTTCATATTTTGTGTGTGGAAATACGTTCCACAAATCCAAAATACACGTGACCAAACACATTCACAAGACAAGCAAAAACCCTAGTAATAGCACCTCTTTAATATTAACTGTAGAGCTAGATCATATCTGGGAGACCTATGTGGCTCCGTGACACCTTGCAAAGTCCGAGAACTTAGTACTACTTGACTGCACTGCTTATTGGCCTGCGCTTCATATTAATTTTCAGGTTGCAATATTTATTTGTTAGGGAGTAGTTTTAGTTTATATTGAGCATCTACTTTGCAATTTTGAATTCATTTCATGCATTAGGTCTACTTAGGAACCTTTATAGTTGGTCGGCTCATACATTTTGTCATTCATTTTATGCATTTACGTAGTGGTCGTGTCGCATCTCATCCTGAGTCTCACCTAGACAAGGATTCCAAAATCGAAGCTCTATTAAAAGCTATCCAAGACACTAATGCTCAAGTCCAAAACACTAACGCCCAAGTCCAAAACACTAATGCTCAAGTCCAAAATACCAATGCCTAAGTCCAAGCAAACAATGCCCAAATTCATGACCTAACCACAATATCCACCTAGGTTAATGCCTGACTCGATTCAATTGAGGCTTCACTTCAGAGGGTTATTGAATAACGTAGAACCTAGAGAACCTCGTGATCCTGATGAAGATGTAATGAGAGGCATTAGGGTGGAAGCCCCCACTTTTGACGGTCGTCTTGACCCGAAAGTCTTCTCTGATTGGTTACACGAAATGGACCACTTCTTTGAGTGGTACAACCTGTCTGAGGACAAAAAAGTTCGATTCGCTAGAATGAAACTTCTTGGTCGAGCTAAGCTGTTTTGGCAAAACACTGAACACCTGTTAGCTAGGAGACATCAACCTGCTATTATTGATTGGGTAGAAATGAAAGAAAAATTAAAAGAAAAATACCTTTCATTAAGCTACCAAGCTGACCTCCTAGATCGATGAAATAATTTAAGACAAGGTAGCCGCACAGCTACTGATTACATCGCTCAATTTGACGAATTTACGATGCGAAGTAGTGTAGCTGAGGATGAACGTATGATCCTGAGCCGGTTTCGACGAGGCCTAAATGATGAGCTTAGGAAAGCACTTATCCTTCGTGAAGTGGCCATCTTAGACCAAGCCTATACATTTGTGCAAAACTATGAGCAATTTTCCAAATCCATGTTTGCTAGGCGCCCTGACGCCAGGCGGGTTCCCACTAGTACTCAACCATCTGGACCCAGGCCCCCAATCGGGTCTGTCCCACCTAAGCCCTTTTCTTCTACACCTATCCAAAACCGAGATATTAAAGGCAAAGGAGTTTTAGGTGAACCTCCAAAAACAAACTCAAGAATTCAGTGTTTTAAATGCCAAAGGTTTGGTCATGTTGCCTCCCAATGTGCAAATCAGACCCTTGTTATTGATACACAAGAACAGGCGGATAACATAGATAATTTGGAGGAACAAATTTATGAGCCCAATTTAGAGGATATTCAAGATGTCGAAGATGAACCTGAAGACGAATCACACACTTTAGGCTGTATTCGAGCTACACCCCAGATAATTGCCCACGAATCCGACCAACCCACTATGAATGCAGTAAGATGTGCAATTACCCAGCCTAAGGAGACTCATGACTGGAGACGAACCTCAATTTTCCACACTTACATTAAGTGCGGAGAAAAAGATTGTAAAGTTATCATTGATAGCGGGAGCTGTATTAATGCGATATCTTCCAGCATTATCTCCGGCTTGGGTCTAACTCCAATTTCCCAACCTCAACCATATAAGGTCTCCTGGATCGACACGTCATCCATTCATCCATTCACATTAAGGAAAGGTGTCTTGTACCTATTCAAATCCTTTCTTACAAAGACACCATCTGGTGTGACGTACTCCCAATGAATGTAGGTCATCTGATATTAGGAAGACCTTGGTTGTTCGACCTCGATGTCACTATCTACGATCAAACTAACTCTTGCTCTTTTGTATTCCAGGGCAAAAAAATTAAGCTTAATCCTTTACGGCCCAAAACACTAGATAAGAGTACGAACAAGAGTACCTCTAAAGAAAAGGAACTCCATATCCTTAGCCCCACGGAATTTGAGAGGAGCGTATTTAATGACTCTCCGGTGTTTGCTTTACTAGTTAAAGAGCTTCACCCACATCTTCAAAGCACATTCCCAGCTGAAGCCCTAGCTATCCTTGAGGAGTTCAAGGAAGTTTTCCCCGAAGATCTCCCGGATCATTTGCCCCCTCTGCGTGATATTCAGCACGCCATTGATCTAGTCCCGAGAGCTACTCTTCCTAACTTGCCCCATTATCGGATGAACCCTTCTGAGCATGCAGAGCTCCTAAGGCAAATTAAAGAGCTCCTACAAAAGGGATTTATTCGGAAGAGTCTAGGTCCTTGTGCTGCACCTGCCCTACTTACTCCAAAGAAAGATGGAACTTGGAGAATGTGTGTAGACAGTCGGGCTATTAACAGAATCACGGTCAAATACCGTTTTTCTTATCCCCGGCTCGACGACATGTTGGATATGATGGCGGGTGCCACCATTTTCTTCAAGATTGATTTAAAAAGTGGCTACCATCAAATCAGAATTCGCCCAGGAGATGAATGGAAGATAGCCTTTAAGACAAGATGGCCTCTACGAATGGCTGGTAATGCCTTTTGGTCTCTCAAACGCTCCTAGTACCTTTATGCGAGTGATGACTCAAGTACTCGACCTTTCATGGGCAAATTTTTAGTCGTGTATTTTGACGATATCCTTATTTATAGCCAATCTAAGGAGCAACATTTAATCCATTTAAGGCAAGTTTGTACAACTTTATGCAATGAGAGCCTCTATGCTAACCTTAAGAAGTGTTCATTTTTCACTACTCACGTAAACTTCTTAGGGTACTTAGTCTCTTCTGAGGGCTTATCTGCTGACCCTGCGAAAATCACTGCAATTGTCGAATGGCATGAACCTAGGAATATTACCGACATCCGTAGTTTTCACGGCCTGGCCACATGTTACCGTCATTTCATAAAGAGGTTTAGTACACTTATATCACCTATCACAGATTGCCTTAAACGGGGTGACTTTCAGTGGACGCGCGCTGCTAAAGCATTTAGTGACATTAAGAAAAGAATGACGAAAGCGCCGGTTATGCGACTCCCTGATTTTAGTGAAGTTTTTGAGGTGGAATGTGATGCATCTGGCTTAGGTATAGGTGGTGTGCTTAGTCAAGAACGTCATCCTATAGCCTATTTTAGTGAAAAGCTGAATGAGGCTAGACAGAGGTATTCCACCTATGACAAAGAATTTTATGAAATAGTCCAGGCCCTACGGTATTGGCGACATTATCTTCTTCCAAATGAATTTGTTCTCTACTCTGACCACAAAGCACTTCGTTTTCTTAATTCCTAGAAAAAACTTAATCATCGCCATGCTAAATGGGTTCAATTTCTCCAGGACTACACTTTTGTTCCCAAGCATATGTCAGGTGCAGCGAACAAAGCTGCTGATGCGCTGAGTCGACGAGTAACCCTGTTGTTCGCCATGTCTGTTTCCATCACCGGTTTTGACAGACTTAGGCACGATTACTTGTCTTGCCCCGATTTTGGAAAACTCTATCATGCCCTTGCTGATGGACAAGGACCTTTGATTGATGGTGTTTATCTTCAAGACAGGTACTTGTTCAAAGCTTCCAAGCTTTGTATCCCGCGAACTTCCGTACGAGATTTTTTGATATGGGAAGTGCATGCCGGTGGTCTCGCTAGACATTTTGGGCGAGATAAGACCATAGAAGAAGTTGAACGTCCATTTTTTTGGCCATGTTTGAAACGGGATGTTGCTAAAATTGTAGGCCAGTGTCGCACGTGTCAACTAGCTAAGCACAAAAAACAAAATACTGGCCTCTACACTCCGTTACCTGTCCTAGATCGCCCTTGGCTAGACCTTAGTATTGACTTCGTGCTCGGCCTTCCTCGTACCTTTCGGAAACATGATTCCATTTTTGTGGTTGTGGATCGTTTTTCTAAAATGGCTCACTTCCTTCCTTGTTCCAAAACTTCTGATGCCTCTCGAGTAGCCAAGATTTTCTTTGATGAGATTGTTAAGTTATACGGTTTACCGAAAACTATTGTATCCGATAGGGATGTCCGCTTCATGAGCTATTTTTGGAAAACCTGGTTGGCACCAAACTTAAATTTTCTACTGCTTATCATCCTCAAACCGATGGCCAAACCGAAGTCGTCAACCGAAGTCTAGGTAACCTTTTGTGAAGTCTAGTCGGTGAACACAATCGTAACTGGGATTCTATTTTACCTGTCGCCCAATTTGCATATAATTCGTCGGTCAATAGATCTATCGGGATGAGTCCATTTGAGGTAGTCCATGGTTATAAAGCTAGAAAACCTGTAGACCTCCTACCTATGTCCCCACATATTCGAATTTCTGAGTCTGCACAAGCATTTGCACAACACATTCATACTCTGCATTAGAAAATTAGCAAGCGCATTCATATGAGTAATGCTCAATATAAGCTACAGGCTAATTCTCATAAGCGAGATAAACAATTTCAAACTGGAGATTATGTTATGATACGTATTCGGCCTGAGCGGTTTCCATCTGGAACCGTCAAGAAACTGCAGGCTCGCAGTACTGGGCCCTTTCGAGTATTGCAACGAGTGGGCACTAATGCCTATATCCTTGATCTCCCCTCTGATTTTGGTATTAGCTCCACTTTTAATATTGAGGATTTGGTTGCTTACAAGAGTTCCCCTTCCATTCCTATTGACCCTTTCATTGAGCCATCCCTTGAGCTTGATGATACTCCTATTCTTGATTCCATACCATCTCCGACCCATTTACCCTTACCACCAACACAAAAAGAACATATTGATGCCATTTTAGATGAGCAGACTGTTTCTACCAGTGATGGGGGTGTTCAGCGTTTCTTGGTTCGCTGGCGAGAACGCCCGGAGTCCGATGCTACATGGATTACACGTGAGGAGTTCCAGCGCATTGACCCAGATCTCCTGAAGTACTATCAGAGTCATTCGTCGGGGTCGACTTCTTCTTACCCGAGGGGAGTTGGTGCGGACACTAGAACTGGACTGATTATTTTGCAGGATCACGGTCGTCGCAGGAGGACGGTCCAGCCACTTTCGTTGTGGTTGGATTGATTTATGTTATTTTTTTATTATTTTATGTTGGTAGGATTAATTTGCATATTGTCATTTGAGGATCTTGTTCAAATTGTTTTCTTTGTAGGGATCTATCTGTTATTTTGTGGCCCTATATGCATATGGGGCATGCATTTGTTTTTTTTTAATGAAATGATGCATGAAAATTAGTCTTCTTCCTCTTCCTCCTCTCCTCTTTTCTTCTTCTTCCCCTCTTCTTCTCCTCTTTTACTCTGCCTCTCCATCCCTTACCTCCGTCCTGCATCAAAATTATTTAGAGAGGGCAACTACAGTTTTGGCCAACGAGCGGCTATCGTCAGCAAACACAATATGAATCCAGGTACGTGACACATCAGGAAAACATTCACCTGGTGTTACTTAGTTACTAATATGGAACTACCATATATGTAATTTTCATAAATATTTTTGTAGCTGAATGGTGGGTGCATTTTGGCGGGTCCGCGAGAAATCTAAAGCAGATAGCTATCTGGATCCTCTCCCAAACAGTCTTCTTTTGTGGCTGTGAGCGCAATTGGTCCACCTTCGTCCTTATACACAGCAAACAAAGAAACCATTTGATGCAAAAGAGCCTCAACGACCTTTTTTATATGCACTACAATCTGCGGTTGAGGCTAAAGTGCATTCATGAGGAAGCGGAGCTCAAGTATGCAGATCTGATTTACGGGATCTTCACTGATGATGACAATGATCCACTACTCGGCTGGCTTGTAGGCCAGCAGCAGGAGCCCGAGCTTGACGAGCCAGGATCGCCTTCACGACCAGCTAGCTTCATAGCCACCGACGCTAGGGTCGATCCAGAGCAATGGGCTGAGCGCAATATTCCACGCATTCCCAGAGCTGATCAGCCACAGGCACAGAGGAGCCAGTCACCACATGATTGGTACGAGACACCCACCGAAAGAGCTGATCGAAAGATGCTCGGCAGAAAAGAGCGACATAGCCAGACAGAGAGGGCCAGGAAAGGAAAACAAAGGGTCCCAATGGAGAGTGTCGAGGAGGAGACTTGGACCAGCAGCAATGAAGGTTTTGATGGTAATGGATCTTCTAGCCATGGAGGGAGCGGAGGATAGTATGGTAGTTATGAGACAGCCTGAGGGTGGTCTTTATTTCACCGGTGAGTCCCAATTTACGGGTGCTACACAGGATACGAACCACAGTCGACCACCTGATAGATTCCGTGAGGATATCATTGAATATAGAAGACGGGCTCCTCAAAGTCGTTCAGGAAGACAGGATACGGCTGCAGAAGAGCTCGCATACGGATACGGATTCTATTATCCACAGCCTCAACCTGACGAATATGGATATGGTGCATCGGATTTTGCTTCCGCCATGTTTGGATGGGCCCCTACACAATCAAAGGACACCTCTCAGAGCCAGAGCGTGAGCGAGAGATCCGACAGTTTTTATAACCCGACGCGCATTCCTTCTGATTGGGTTGATTTGCCTCCTTACTATACTTATGATCTGGATATCTACGAAAGCCATCGACACTCATCCCAATTTTAGATATCCGAGAGTGCTTTAAATGTATGTAAATGATTGTATCTTAATTTGAAGATATTTTATGTGTATCATTTTATCATTTGGAACGGGAGGAGCTAATAACATGCATCATCTATGTTTCAAATTTTAACCCTAAATTTAAACATTGAAACATCAAAAATCATGAAAAAAGAAATAAAAAAACATCAATCTTTACTTAATTTAAGATCCAACAGAGACAACATTTAAAAAAAAAGAACCTAAATTTCTGGCTTGCCGTACCGTGCCGGTATGGTACCGATACCAGCCGGTACGTACCGAACCGGTACCGTACCGGTCCGGCCGGCCACCGATATACTGACCGATACCGGTACGACGGACATTGGATCAGCATAATCTATATATAGAAATTTTCCACTATAAAGAGTCAAAAGAATAAGAACTTACAAAAGCTAACAAGCAACCAAAAAATATTTACATCATATCTCATATATAGATAAGAAAAGCTAATAAGCAACCCAAGATCATTTACGTCATATATCGTATATAAATACTATTTATTACATATGTTATCACTACCATTTCTTAAATTAGGTGATATATTGTAATAAGACCATGCTATATTAGTTGAAAAGCAGACATGCTATCCATGTAAGAAAGAAATTCAATAGTTAATAGTGTAAGACAAAGTTGTTAAATTATGATTCATATGTGGAACAAAAACTCATTCCTAGTAACATGAAATTTTTAGAATTATTTGTTTGCTGGCCAATTCACCTAAAGCTTTTGCTTGATGTTCCTAGCTTATTAGAAACATTTAAAGTACTTGCCAAGCAATCTATAACAACCATTTGCTTGGTGTCCTGTTATTGTTTGTAGCAAGGTCCGCCGTACCAGTACCAGTCAGCGTACCAGTGGCCGTCCGTACCGGTACCATACCGGTCCGGTCCATACCGGTACCGTACCGGCCTGGTATGGCGCGACGCTGTGGTTATTTTGAAAAAAAAATTGACGTACTGGTGGGAATCGGCCGGTTCGCACCGGTACAATGCCGGTACCATGCGGTACCGACCGGTACGGACCACATACCTGTCGGTTCTTGTTGACCCCCTAATAGATTTTGATGAATACAAAACACTAGAGTAAAATTCCATTATATCTTAACAATTTAATTGAGGAATTCATGTGTCTTATTAAGAATATTGTTAAGAAATGTCTAGGCAAGTTCCCATAATTTTTATGAATTTATTGAAGAATATTTTGAGTTAAAGAAAACAGATCAGGGACAGCCGAGACGTCTCCGGATAGTTTCAGAGACGTCTCTGGCACAAACAGGAAGAACCGGCACACTTGGAGACGTCCCCGACACCTGCCGAGTCGTCCCCGCGTTAGCGGAGTCGACTCTCTCAGTAGCGGAGTCGACTCTCTCAGGGGCGGCAGAAAGGCAGTTTTCAAGAGATATGCGCGAGACGTCCCCACAGTAAGCCGAGTCGTCCCCGCAAGTAAAAAGGAGACTTCCCGAGTCGTCCCCAAGATAGCGGAGACGGCTCTCTCAGGGTTTTCCAGAGAATGGTTTTTTGGGTGATAAGGAAGCGGAGTCGACCCTGAGACAGCGGAGTCGTCCCCATGCATAAAGTGCAGACAACCCGAGACGTCCCCTGAAGGAGCGGAGTCGACTCTCTCAGGAAATACCAGAGGACATGTTCTTCGGAGATAAAGAAGCGGAGTCGTCCCCAGATCAGCGGAGTCGTCCCCATTCAAAAAGTGCAAACAAGCCGAGACGTCCCCTGAAAGTGCCGAGTCGACCCCAGACAACGGAAAAAGTAAAATCTTGTAGCCGAGACGTCTCCCGTTGAAGCGGAGACGTCCCCGGAGTGACTGGGACGCGACTGACAGCTTTTTAGGTTTGGTTTGAATTTCAAATCCTTCTTTCTTTGTCTCTAACGGCTATATTTGCTTTTTGGGCTATAAAAGGGACCTCTTAAGTGCTTGTCAACATATCTTCACCAACCCAAAGCTAGATCATTCAAGAGAGAAGTAAGAAAGAAAAGTTCAAGGGAGTAAGCGCATTCAAGTGAAGAAATCAAGTGTTTTCAAACTTCCCAAGTGATTTCAAGCTCAATCACTCTCGTGCGCTTGGGATTCAAAGCTCACACTCAATCCTACGCGCTCCACATCGGAAGAATCAATATCTCCCACGCTTCCAACGGCAAAAGGATTCTTCCAGGTTCTACTGTTCATAATTGCAATATTTGCTTTTTAGAGCTTTTCCTTTCTTTTGTAAACTCTTTCGTTGTGGTGCTTGTTCCAGTCAAGGGACTTGGAACAAGGGAAAGGCGTCCCAAGCCTAAGTGAAATTGGGGGTTTTAGGGTTTGTTGTGAGCCCGGTGTAAAACAACGAGTTGGGTAGTAAACTCACAAAACTACCGTACTGTAATCGTGGATTATAGTGGAAATTCCCAAAGGTGATTTGGGGAGTGGATGTAGGAGCAGTGGAAGCTCCGAACCACTATAAAACCTTGTGTTTGCGATTAACCTTTCTCATTCCTCCTTTACTTTAGTGCATATATTCGTGTGTTTTATTTTTAATTAGTCAAAAGTTTTTAAAACACCCAATTCACCCCCCTCTTGGGTGACCATCTCTGGGCAACAAGTGATATCAGAGCTGGTGCTCTGTGTATTTCTTGAAAGACCTAACCGTCTTAGCCAAAGATCTAGATGGCAACACCCTTTAACAATGTCCCTGCCGAGGGGCAAGCAACCAATAGACCTCCACTCTTCAATGGGACAAATTATACCTATTGGAAGACTAGAATGAGAATCTTCATTCAAGCACAAGACTATGCCTTGTGGAGGGTTATAGTCAAGGGACCACAAGAACCATCACATGTGGTTAATGGCATTCGAGTTCCCAAACCTGAGGAGGATTGGGATGAGAATGATGATAGGATGGCTCAACTCAATTCTAGAGCCATGAACTCACTATTTTGTTCTTTAGATGTAAATGAGTTCAAAAGAGTCTCTACATGTAGTTCCGCTAAGGAAGTATGGGATAGGCTTGAAGTTACCCACGAGGGTACAAATCAAGTCAAAGAGTCCAAAGTGAACATTCTAGTTCACAAATATGAATTGTTTAAGATGGAACCTAATGAAACCATCACATGCATGTTTACACGTTTTACCGAAATTATTAATGGCCTAAAAAGCTTGGGCAAATCTTACACTAACCCCGAACTTGTGAGTAAAATTCTCAGGTCACTGCCAAAAGCATGGGAAGCAAAGGTCACGGCGATTGTAGAAGCCAAAGACCTCAACACTTTGGGGCTAGAACAACTCTTGGGCTCATTGATGACGCATGAGCTCACGATGAAGCAGCATGAAGAAGAGTTGCCAAAGAAAAAGACAATCGCACTCAAGGCTACCTCAAGTGTATGTGAAGAAGAGAGCAGTGAGAGTGAAGAAGAAAGTCAAGATGAGGACTTGGGTTTGATAGTAAGGAAGTTTAAAAAATTCATGAGAAGAAAGAAACCCTTCCCAAGAAAGAAATTTGGAGGGAGAAATGATTGGAAAAAAGAAAAGGAAAAAGAAAGAGACCCAATCGTATGCTATGATTGCAAGAAACCGGGACATATTCGTTCCGAATGCCCTCAACAAAAGAAGTATTTTGGAAAGAAGAAGAAGAAGGCATTGAAGGCAACATGGGATGATAGTGACACATCATCCTCCAAGGAAGAGAAGGAAGAGACCGCCAATCTATGCTTCATGGCGTTCGAAGACGACGAGGTATGTCAAAACCCAACCATAAATTTTACTTTAGAAGAATTATATGAGGCTTTTCAAGAACTTATGGGTGATTGTAGTATGTTAGGAGCAAAGAATAAAGAATTAAAAGCCTCCAATCAAAAACTAAAGGAAAATATTGAAAACTTATTAATTGAAAAGGAGAGCATTAAAAATATTAACACTACTAACCTAGAAATCAAAAATTCAAAACTGAGCATTGAAAATGAAAAGGCAAAAACACTAATTAAGGAATTAAATCTAAAAGTAAAATCCCTACTCGATAATAATACCTCACTTGCACAAAATGTTGAATCTCTTAAAAAGGATAAGGAAGAACTAGTCAAAGAAAATTTGAATCTTAAGAATGAGGTACATAAATACAAACCAATTGTTGAAAAATTTACACAAAGCTCTGAAAAATTAAATCTTATTCTTTCAAATCAAAGAGCTGTTTTTAATAAAGCCGGATTAGGATATAAAACTAATGAGCAACAAAAGTATCTAAAGAATTTCTTTGTAAAAGCAAAAGACGTAAAAACTGAAAAACCAACATGCTTTCTTTGTGGAAAGAATGGACATAAAGCCTACTCTTGTATTCAAAGAAAAATCCAAACTAACAAGAATACATTTGTAAAAGCTAAAAGCATAACTAAAGTATGGGTGCCTAAGGGAACCAACTACACTAACCACGAAGGACCCAAGAAAACTTGGGTACCTAAGAGCTTCACATGATCATTTTGCAGGTATGCCTTGCAGCCGGGAATAAAAAGAGAATGTGATATCTTGATAGTGGTTGCTCAAGGCATATGACCGGTGACAAGAGTCTCTTCGTCACCTTGGAATCAAAAGAAGGAGTAGTCACATTTGGAGATAATGCTAAAGGCCGAATTATTGGTATGGGTAAAATCTCCATATCACCCTCCTCATTTATTGATAATGTATTGTTAGTTAATGGACTAAAACATAATTTATTAAGTATAAGTCAATTTTGTGACAAGGACTTTAAAGTGTCATTTGAATCATCACTATGCATAATTAGTAGTCCAAATGATAATGAGATCATACTCACAGAACATAGGCATGGAAATGTTTACATGGTAGATCTTGATGATCTCACCATGAAGGATGGCCAATGTCTTGTAGCCATGAATCCCAAAGTCAATGAGACTAGTTGGTTATGGCATCGTAGGTTAGGGCATGCTAGCATGGACTTAATCTCCAAATTAATTACAAAAGATCTAGTCAAAGGACTACCAAAAATAGACTTTGAGAAGAATAAAATTTGCGCTGCATGTCAATTAGGGAAACAAACAAGAAGTTCCTTCAAGTCTAAGAATATAGTCTCAACAACAAAACCCTTAGAACTAATTCACATGGATTTGTTTGGACCCACTAGAACTGCTAGTCTAGGGGTTAAGAAATTTGGTCTTGTAATTATTGATGATTTTTCACGTTTTACATGGGTTTCATTTCTTGCACATAAAGATGAGTCCTTTCCTGCTTTTATCAAGTTTCATAATAGGGTTTCGAATGAACTCAATCTTAAACTAAAAGCAATTAGGAGTGATCATGGTACCGAGTTTGAAAATCAGCACTTTGAAAAGTTTTGTGACGAAAATGGTATCAATCACAATTTCTCGGCACCTAGGACACCCCAACAAAATGGGGTGGTAGAAAGGAAGAATCGCACACTAGCAGATATGGCTCGTACCATGTTGTGCGAATCGGATCTACCAAAGTATTTTTGGGCTGAAGCAATAAATACTTCATGTTATATCTTAAATCGTGCTTTAGTTAGATCCATCTTAAAGAAAACACCGTATGAGTTGATAAAAGGTAAGAAACCAAATATAAGTTATTTTCATGTTTTCGGTTGTCGATGCTTTATTTTGAACAATGGAAAGGACAATCTCAGTAAATTTAGTGCTAAATCAGATGAGGGGATCTTCTTAGGTTACTCCTCATCTAGTAGAGCATACAGGGTCTTCAACAAGAGAACTCTCGTTGTTGAAGAATCCATTCATGTTGTTTTTGATGAAACTAATGGAGATTCTTCTAGAAAAGAAGAAGATGGTGATGTAGATATACTTGAAGACCAAATGAAGGAACTCTCCACTCAAGACAAACAACATGAGGATGAGATCAAAGAAGATACAAATCAGCGAGATGAAGAAGATCAACCTCCATCAAGAAATCAAGATCTTCCTAAAGAATGGAGGTATGCACATGGTCATCCAAAGGATCTAATCCTTGGTGATCCTTCACAAGGTATAAGAACTAGATCCTCTTTAAGAAACACTAGTAATTATCTTGCCTTCGTTTCGCAAATAGAGCCTAAATCACTAGAAGAAGCTGAAAAAGATGATAATTGGATGAATGCTATGCAAGAGGAATTAAACCAATTCGAAAGAAATGAAGTTTGGACTCTAATGAAAAGACCCCCTAATGTTTCAATTATAGGCACCAAGTGGGTGTATAGAAATAAACTAGATGAAGATGGAATAGTAATAAGAAACAAAACTAGGCTAGTGGCCAAAGGATATAATCAGGAGGAAGGAATAGATTTTGATGAAACTTTTGCTCCTATTGCTAGGTTAGAGGCTATTAGACTGCTTTTAGCATATGCATGCTTCATGGATTTTAAACTCTATCAAATGGATGTAAAAAGTGCATTCTTAAATGGCTATATAATGGAGGAAGTTTATGTAGGACAACCTCCAGGTTTTGAAAATCACTTACATCCAGATTATGTGTATAAATTGCATAAAGCATTGTATGGACTTAAGCAAGCTCCTAGGGCATGGTATGAAAGATTAAGCAATTTCCTAATTGAGAACAAATTTAAGAGAGGAAATGTAGACAAAACCCTCTTTATTAAAAGAAAAGGAAATGACTTATTGCTTGTACAAATTTATGTGGATGATATAATTTTTGGTGCTACTAATGATAGTCTTTGTCAAGAGTTTGCCAAGCTTATGCAGGGAGAATTTGAAATGAGCATGATGGGTGAGCTCAACTTCTTCCTTGGGCTACAAATAAAACAATCAGAGGAAGGCATCTTCATCAGTCAGTCCAAATACATCAAGGAAATGCTGGAAAAATTCAAGATGAAGGATGCAAAGGAAATCAGCACACCCATGAGCTCAAGTTGCAAGCTTGACAAAGATGAAAAAGGTAAAAGTATAGACTGCAAATTGTACAG
This sequence comes from Phoenix dactylifera, assembly GCF_009389715.1. NCBI lineage: Eukaryota > Viridiplantae > Streptophyta > Magnoliopsida > Arecales > Arecaceae > Phoenix > Phoenix dactylifera. The sequence continues at coordinate 155,683 of NW_024067886.1, forward strand.
AGGTATGATAGGCTCTCTACTTTACCTTACTGCTAGTAGACCAGATATATTATTCAGCGTTTGTATGTGTGCTAGATACCAAGCATGTCCTAAGGAATCACACTTGCAAGCTGTTAAAAGAATATTTAGATATCTAGTAGGGACATCTAATGTAGGTTTATGGTATTCTAAACAATCTGACATAAACTTAATTGCTTATTCCGATGCTGATTTTGCCGGGTGCAAACTCGACAGAAAAAGCACAAGTGGCACATGTCAACTCTTGGGTGCCAATTTAGTTTCTTGGTTTAGCAAGAAACAAAATTCAGTTGCCTTGTCCACAGCTGAGGCTGAGTACATTGCAGCTGGAAGCTGTTGTGCCCAAGTTCTTTGGATTAAGCAACAACTTGAAGACTTCGGTATCAAAATGGATAATATACCAATTAAATGTGATAATACAAGTGCAATTAACTTAACAAAAAATCCTGTCCAACACTCTAAGTCAAAGCATATAGAGATTAGGCATCATTTTATTAGGGATCATGTGCTGAAAAATGATGTGATGATTGAATATGTATGTACTGAAAATCAATTAGCTGATATTTTTACAAAGCCCCTTTGTAAAGAAAGATTCAATTTCTTAAGGAATGCCTTGAGCTTGTATGATCCTAGCAAATGAGTTGAATTTGTATTGCATTGCTTTGCTACTCAAACTAATAATCAACCTCAAGGTAAACATAAGTGAAAACATGAATTCATCTAAGCTAAATGACGAACTGTTTGACTTTCCGGAGGATGGTTACCCTCCCTTGGACTCTTCATGGAGATATTTTCAGAGCCTATTTCATAAGTATTCGAAATTTGGTCAAACACTCCTCATTTCAATATTAATAATTCAAAAATCATTATCAAATTATTATAGGATGTATCATTAAGGGGGAGGATCACAAACAAATTCACTCTAAGTTTATCAAAAAAAATCATGTTGATTAGGGTGATTAAACAAAAATTGGGAGAAGATAGAATTCAGTCTGAAATTTTTTAGTGCCGGAGACGTCTCTGGCAAATCGCAGAGACGTCCCCCCAGGGGAGACGTCTCGCCTTAGTCGCGGAGACGTCTCGGGGACCGAAGGAGGGCTTTTTAAATAGGTCGAAATCGCTCGAGCCGACTCGAGCTTTCTCCTTCATTCCCGACCAAAACGAAAAACCCTAGCCTCCATTTGCTCTCCACCTCAAATCCTAGCCTCCGTTTGCTCTACATCACAAACCCTAGCATCCACGGCACCAAAGAAGGCTAGGACGACCCGTGGAAGGCGACCTAGGGTAGCGGCCGACGGTGAGGAACGACGGGAAGAACCCTCCGCGCCGTCTCCTCCGGTTGCTCCGCCAACCACGACTATTTCCTGTGCAAATCGCACAGTCACGACAGGAAGGTACATAGATTTCTCCTTTTTAGATCATGAGGGGTTCTCTATTGGAGAGAGACTCCGAGCCCAAGGGTGGAAACACTTTTGTACCCTCAATACCTCGACCTACCCCGGCCTAGTTAGAGAACTTTTTAGCAATATGGCCTTAGGGGACCTAGGGTACACTGGATATGTCCAAGGGACATTAGTAGAAGTCAATGAAGATGTCCTATCCACTGTCTTACAAATTCCTAGGGACGGTGAGGCTCCAACCTCACATCCCCAAAGGGAGTCAGCCCTAAATTTACTTTTAGGAAGAGAGGACTGCGGCCCTCTTGATGTTGTCAATTCCCAGGACCTAAATGCAGAGATGAGACTTCTCTTAAGTATTGTCAACCGGGTCCTATTTCCTAAAACCGGTCGCTTCGATTTTGTTTCGGAGCGAGACTTAGTTATAATACACCACATCCTACTAGGGATCCCTCTAAACCTCCCTAGACTCATGCTAAATTACATTGCCCTATATCATAGGTATTCTAGGTTTAGTATACCCTATGGCATGATCTTTACCTTAATCTTTAAACACTTCAAGGTTCCCATTCCAACAAATGAACCTGCAAAGCCCTTGAGAAACACCGACTATTACAATGAGGGCACAATGAGAAGAATGGAATTTCATAAGATAGATGGATCGTGGGTCAAGGTACCAAAGAGAAAAACCCAAATCCTAGAGCCTGAGATCCCACATCATGAGTCTGACCATCACTCTCCTCCACCTAGCCACATGGATATCCCTGATATTCCCTCCAGCTCAGCTGGACCTTCCACATCCATGCCACCACCTCCTCCAGTTAGTGGGCCCTCCTTTCTGTCAGAGGATCAGATGCGCACCTTAGCATCTGCCATTTGCCAGCAGATGAGGGAGGAGATGAGATCCATGATCTCCACAGAGTTGGCCCCCATCAGAGCTTCACATGAAGGGCTTCTACAAGAGATGAAGGATATTAGAAGTCAAATTGAAGCTACAACACAAGAAATAATTGGTGTGGGTGCCACCCAAACCATCAGATCATTAGAGCTCAAGGACAGCTTGAAGAGCATTTCCAAGAGTCTTAAAGAGCTAACAAAACCAGATGGCAATGTGAGCACCTTAGTTGCCCAACTCAGAGGAAAAATTGAAATGGCAACTATAGAGTTTGAGGCACTTGTGGCAGGTTTCCACAAGTCACAGGGAGATCAATTTAAGACCCTCATGGATTCCATCAACACATTCATAGATGCAGCTTGTAAGGTTTATGAACAAAATACAGCTGGTAGGGCCCATGAGCAACGTCGCCGATGATGGATATCTTGTAGGATCTTTTTGTAAATCCTAGGCTATTTTTGAAACACTTTTGTATTAGAAATCAATACTTGTAATGATTTCTTCTTTTTGACTATGTACTGACTTCAAAGGTTCACAATGATACATGAATACAATCCCTTTTGAAAACTGTGTACATTGCCAACTCTATGTATGTGTTTCTATGAATGTGAATGTGCCTCTTCATGTGTCATAAGAATCTCATAACATACATTAAGTATTCAGATTTGGCACAACGTATCAAAGCATATGAAACAGGGAGAGCACAACCTGAATATCAAAGGGGGAGTAAAATGAAAACTGAATATATTGAATATAGAGATAATTTGTCTCCTTCATTGTTGATGACAAAAAGGGGGAGTAGATATTGAATGTAGAGATAGTGAAAGGGGGGAGCAGTTATATATATGGATATTGAATATGGAATGCAAAATTTATAATCATACTCCAAAGTTGATTTAGAAAAGATAAAATTGAAGAATATTGACCTTAAGATAATTGCCCTTCTGGAAAAGAAAGGGGGAGTCAAAAAGAATCTAGCTTTCAATTATCCTCAGCATCAATACTTCATTTTAACTTGATTCAAATTCAGTTGATATGCTAAAATCATTTAAGAACTATAAAGATCAATCTTATGCACAAGGAAAGAACTAAAAATTGAATACTTTGAGTGATGCACATTGTATCTAGTTCTAATCAAAACATTATACTTGTACATCTGATCAAATACTGTGTATATGTTTAAATCTCAAATTTTGCATATACTTAGTGTTTTGTCATCATCAAAAAGGGGGAGATTATTGACCCCCTAATAGATTTTGATGAATACAAAACACTAGAGTAAAATTCCATTATATCTTAACAATTTAATTGAGGAATTCATGTGTCTTATTAAGAATATTGTTAAGAAATGTCTAGGCAAGTTCCCATAATTTTTATGAATTTATTGAAGAATATTTTGAGTTAAAGAAAACAGATCAGGGACAGCCGAGACGTCTCCGGATAGTTTCAGAGACGTCTCTGGCACAAACAGGAAGAACCGGCACACTTGGAGACGTCCCCGACACCTGCCGAGTCGTCCCCGCGTTAGCGGAGTCGACTCTCTCAGTAGCGGAGTCGACTCTCTCAGTGGCGGCAGAAAGTCAGTTTTCAAGAGATATGCGCGAGACGTCCCCACAGTAAGCCGAGTCGTCCCCGCAAGTAAAAAGGAGACTTCCCGAGTCGTCCCCAAGATAGCGGAGATGGCTCTCTCAGGGTTTTCCAGAGAATGGTTTTTTGGGTGATAAGGAAGCGGAGTCGACCCTGAGACAGCGGAGTCGTCCCCATGCATAAAGTGCAGACAACCCGAGACGTCCCCTGAAGGAGCGGAGTCGACTCTCTCAGGAAATACCAGAGGACATGTTCTTCGGAGATAAAGAAGCGGAGTCGTCCCCAGATCAGCGGAGTCGTCCCCATTCAAAAAGTGCAAACAAGCCGAGACGTCCCCTGAAAGTGCCGAGTCGACCCCAGACAACGGAAAAAGTAAAATCTTGTAGCCGAGACGTCTCCCGTTGAAGCGGAGACGTCCCCGGAGTGACTGGGACGCGACTGACAGCTTTTCAGGTTTGGTTTGAATTTCAAATCCTTCTTTCTTTGTCTCTAACGGCTATATTTGCTTTTTGGGCTATAAAAGGGACCTCTTAAGTGCTTCTCAACATATCTTCACCAACCCAAAGCTAGATCATTCAAGAGAGAAGTAAGAAAGAAAAGTTCAAGGGAGTGAGTGCATTCAAGTGAAGAAATCAAGTGTTTTCAAGCTTCCCAAGTGATTTCAAGCTCAATCACTCTCGTGCGCTTGGGATTCAAAGCTCACACTCAATCCTACGCGCTCCACATCGGAAGAATCAATATCTCCCACGCTTCCAACGGCAAAAGGATTCTTCCGGGTTCTATTGTTCATAATTGCAATATTTGCTTTTTAGAGCTTTTCCTTTCTTTTGTAAACTCTTTCGTTGTGGTGCTTGTTCCAGTCAAGGGACTTGGAACAAGGGAAAGGCGTCCCAAGCCTAAGTGAAATTGGGGGTTTTAGGGTTTGTTGTGAGCCCGGTGTAAAACAACGAGTTGGGTAGTAAACTCGCAAAACTACCGTACTGTAATCGTGGATTATAGTGGAAATTCCCAAAGGTGATTTGGGGAGTGGATGTAGGAGCAGTGGAAGCTCCGAACCACTATAAAACCTTGTGTTTGCGATTGACCTTTCTCATTCCTCCTTCTTTACTTTAGTGCATATATTCGTGTGTTTTATTTTTAATTAGTCAAAAGTTTTTAAAACACCCAATTCACCCCCCTCTTGGGTGATCATCTCTGGGCAACAGTTCTCCTAAAAAAACACCCGGTACCGGATTCCATGCGGATCCGATACCGGTCTAGGGCCGGACCAGTACGTACCGGTACGGGCCGGTACAGCAGACCATGGTTTGTAGTGTCTTCCTTTCACCATAATTTGATTTAAAGCAACTTTCAGAAAAGGATAGAGTTCCCACAATTTTTCTTCGCTAATCCTCCTCTTCCCCGAACTTCTAATAAAAACCCATTTTGAAAAGTAAAAATGTGTCCTAGTTTGTAATAGTATTTATTTGTTGACTAATTGATTTAAGCATTTGCTTGATGTTTCTTTTTAAAAGTATCTAAAGTGCATGTTGAGCAGTCTATGATGACCATTTGGTTGTTTTCCTAGACTCCTGGTAGTCTTTGCAGTGTTTGCTGTCCACATAGTCCGATGTAAAGCTATGCTTCAAAAATTACAAAGTTTCTGCAATTTTCTTCTTTCCTCCAAACTTTTCTTCCCTCTTCCACTTTATATATTCATCCTTTTCCTTTTGATTTTACTCTTATTGTTCTCCTCCTTGTGTCTCATTTTCAATTTTTTATTTTTTTTGGTTTCAGACCATACACTTTCATAGATCTAAAATAAAATATGATCTAATGCTAAAAATCAAACACCATACTCCTAATGGTTACATGCAAAAAACTTTCCAAATTCATCTTCAAAATCTCTTTTTCAACATTGTCATCCAAATATGTCCAGTAGCCGAACTGCCATATTCTCAATTCATCCACTTTATGAACTCAAGTCCACCCCACCCCACCCCACCACATCCTTTTCACATCAGTGTTGCTTGTAGAGAACTATCTTCCAAATTTCTATCCTATAACTACTTTAACTTTGGACATTATTTGTTATTGCTATTCATTTTGAGTGCACAAATGCCTTACTGATGCTCATTTTTTCATCCCTATTTTGCTTTCTTTTTGGTTAATAAGCTTCTCTAGATGCTCATAGAAAATATAAATACATATTTATATAACACTTATGCTCCCTGTTTCCTCTTCCATATTTTTTTGCCTTTTAAGTTTCTCTAGATGCTGATTATATATAGACACAAATAAAGAGAGTTTGACTATACATTTCTCATTAAACTTTTAATAGTGGATTAACATGTGCAAAATCAACAGGTCATCCAAACTATAGATTTACACCAGTGATCATGATTGACAAACATGATCTACAATACACAAAAGAGCTTAGAAACAAATCAAAAATCAACATCACAGGTCCTGCCTATGAAATGACTGGAAGCAAAAATGGATGCCGCTTAGCATACGAAAATATATGATATCACAGACAATTGAAGAAACCACAATATTTATCATCATCTATGCATTTAAAAAACATTTATATACCAAAAATTAAGTATAGATGCTTCTAACTCGTAGATCATAGCAAAACATCATGTTATCTTACTAAAACCATATACTTTGCATTCTCTTGATTCATTAGCAAGACACTTTCAATTATATGACTTTTGGTTTCTAGGTAATTTAAAGTTTTGAATATTGTATATCGTCATCAATGGTATAGATCATCAATCTGGATGGCCAATTATTGAGTTTGAATGAATTCTAGTGCTATAGTTCAATAAGCGTGCAGTACAACAAATACATATGGACCAAAATAACATGTAGACGCTCACATACACTGTAACACAAATCCAACAGTTTCATAACCCTTAAGTCTCATATGTTGTAGTTTTCCATTTTCATGTGCACATATGCCTTTTTTTCCTCTATAGTACTCGTTTTGGCTAACAACTTTCCGTGATGACATGGATTCCTGTTTGCTCACATGAACATGTATGTATAGCAATATGGTCTAAAGTATTTCAGAAGTATTGATAATAATTAAGCAGTGTGTGTATGTACATACATACCATGAACCTCAATCATAGTGTTATAATTGTCTATATTAATCCTAGGTCTGCCTTTTCTAAACACAGTATAAATGTCATAATCAAACAACAGCAATTTCAATTTTCTACTTCTGTCAACTTAAAGATGCAAAAAGCCATTTTTCAAGTTTAAAATTGATCTGTCCAACATACAATTTCTCCTAACTGGTCCACCATATTATCAATTTAAAATGCAACCAAATCATATTTCAAGTTTAAATTTGATCAGTCCATCATAGTATTTCATCTAACACGTACACCATATGACACAGAAGAGGCACAAGCAAACAAATATTTAAAAAGCATACCTTACCTACTAACCAATTGACTCCACCTGCTTCCATCACTAACACGATTGCCTTTTGCTGCCAATCAAGATTTTTCTCAGAGATCAGGCTCTTTGGATTACTTGAAGGAACTACAAGTAGATTATCCTTTGAAGGTAAATATTTAACAATATCTACAAACTGATTCTTCATGGTTGCACTTGAATGCAATTCCACAAAAACAAAAACTACTGAAACAACATATACTAGTAATTTTTGCAATGTCCTGGTCTTCTCTACACTAGAACTTGATAACTGTTCATCTACAGCAAGTGCACTAGTCAAAGTCTTGAGCTGTACAACTGCAGCTGAAAAATCAAAATCTGAAGTCAAAAATGTTACATTGTTTGGGAATAATATATTTTGAAGACAGCTGAAGATCCATGACATGCACAATTTAATACGATAAGAGACAAGACAATAATCTTTCACCTTGAAACAATTAAAGGGATATAATAGGACAACATTTGAAATTACAGAAACCCAAAAAAAAGTGACTCACTGACTCACTTATGAATGTATTGCAGCCAAGGTACGCAGAATCGACCGAACCGACGTACCGGTGAAGACCGGTACCGGTTCGATACCGGTTGGAACCGGTACCGAACCGGTTCCGCTTAAAAAAAAAAATGCGCAGACGCGCACGCATCCGCGTTCGGCCACAAAGTGGCAATAAATGCCACTCTGTGGCATTAGAAGCCCCCCGCGTGGGCTCGCTGCCCCGCGCGGGGAACCGCACGTGATTCCCTACACATGGACGCGCGGTTCGCACCGCTTGGAACGCGCGCAGGTGCGAGTCGGGGGCGCGTTTCCCCACTCGCGCCCGCGCCCCCACACACGGGCCTCTCTCCTTTTTTTTCCCCTTCTCCTGTTCTTTTTCCTGACCCTTCTCCTCTCCTTCCCGAACTGTCCTTTTTTTTCCCCTTCTCCTGTTCTTTTTCCTGACCCTTCTCCTCTCCTTCCCGAACTGGCTCCTCCTCTCCTTTCTTCCTATCTCTCCTCTTCTCTTCTCCTCTCTTTCCCCCCTTCTCCCGCGAGCAAAGAAGGGACCAGAACTGCACCGGAGAACGGGTGATCCTCGTCAGCCTGAGGGAGAAGGTAGGCTTTTTCTTCTTCTCCTCTCTCTTCTTCTTCCTCTTCTTCTTCCTCTTTCTTCCTCTTCTTCCTCTTCTTCCTCGGTGCCGGTATCGGGCTTGTACCGGTGCAAACCGGACCGATTCGCACCGGTACTAGGCTTGAACGGGTGCGAACCGCACCAGTTCGCACCGGTACTGGCAAGGAGCCGTTCGGTTCCGACTCCAAAGGGGTTGGAACTGAATTTTGTGGCTATATCTTACCGGTTTCGACCGGTTCAGCAGACCATGATTGCAGCCATGTTCTGGGAGGGGTTAGCAGTATATAAAATTCAGATTTCGTGGCAAATGGTATAATTGACAAATGGGATCAAAGCAGCATCTGTCCTTCAGTTCCACGGTGCAGGAAGAGATTCAAACGTGAAACAAGAAAGTGAATCTTTTAAAAAAATGTTAAAAAAGAAAGGGCTTAATTATCTATAAAACTAGTACCTAAGTGGACTCCAGAGAATCTTCAGAGCAGGTGCAATGCCCTAGGTACAAGATTGCGCTGCTAAGGTATGCCCGATGCATGCAGAACATTTTCAAGTGAAAGATATAACTATAGCATTTACAACAAAGATGATGCTTATATTGATACATGAATTAGTGGAACAGATCAATTGGTTAAAATTACACTATCATAATCCTACTCTTAGATCATCAAAGATAAACTAATTTAAGAAATTTCATCATACTCCATGAAAAACATTGTTCGTTCATGATTCATGCCTGCAGAAAATCATGCTCAAGAATGTCCATTATGCATAACAAAAGCAATTAATTAAAAAGCAGATAGAGAGCATGTAGCAGCCAGGGGATTTCATAACAAGGATAGTGGATAGCAGGTGCTACAATGGGCACTATGTTCCCCAAGCGGGCTGCTAATTTTCTCACTAAGCATCAAAAAATTAATATATTACATCAACTTCATCCTACAAAAATAATGAAAAAAGAAACATCAAAAGCAAAGCTATAAAACATCATCCACCTCACATCATAATATCATGCCAACAATGTAATATAAAGGTCTACAATCTAATGACAAATATCAGCATCCACCAAACATAATAACATCACTGGTAAAAAAAAATATCGACAGTCACATAACATCAGCCATAAAAGAAAAATGTCCACAATCACATAACATCAAGTCATCAACCAAAAAAGAAAGATGTCCACAATCATATAACATAACTCACCAAACATAACATCATCATCAAAAAATAATAGACTCCAATAGAATCTAGATAAAAAAGTCAAACAACAAATTGATGATTGACTCTCTCAATGATCAATTATCATCTGCTACTTTCTAGGTCTGCTCCTTGAGCATCAAAACAAACAGTGAGTCCAAGTCATCCAATTAGAAACTGATCCAGCCCACTAAGGGACAAATCACCAGTTTTAAACCCTAGTTTAGTGCCTGCTATAGCAGGTTTTCTTCTGATATATCAGGCTCGTTATACCCAAGCACGATTTAGCATCACTATGATATAGTTTGCATAGAGGTTTCAAGCCAAAATCACTATAGTGGTCAGGATAGTGGCCAAAAGTAGCCAATTTTTAAAACAATGATAAAAAGAAGCATAATACCATACTGCTCAGTTAAAAAGTTGAAGTCCGTACCTAAGATACGATTGAATCATGCAAATAACTTTCGTATAAAATTATAACACAGTTAAATCTAAATATTTGCCAACATCACTTTAGGCACTTAACCATGCAAGCTTGATGCACTAACCATTAATACCATTTATAGACCAAGACTAATCTTCTAACCCCCACTAAATCGGAAGTCAAAATAATAATAATAATAATAATAATATCAAACTCTCGATTGACAATTTCAATAACAAAGTGGCAAAATATAAGTACTTTATGATTCGATCAATTTGTCTACAACAATATCTTTTGGACCTAATATTTGAGGGAAAAAGAGTCACCAAGGGGATTTTGCAAAAACAGCCTACCTCATTTTTTTTTCTACATATTCAGGTCATCTTTATCTTTTTCCCCAGAAACAAGCCAATATAAAACTTTTTGGATGCTTTCACCCCTAGAAGCAGCAAATACACTCAAATGGCATGCTAAATGGTAGCAAATGCGCATATTTTTGCAATGAATGTCCATATTTCAACAATGAATCATGTGTTTTTTACATGAATACACATTTTTTAAACTAAAGTGCATTTTGCACAAACAATCCAATTAATTATTGATTTTGCAAGAAAAGATCGATTTTCTTTCTTTTTTGCAGAACGATACACATTTAGGGGTTCCCTGAAAATTTTTCCCCTAGATCTAAGTAAATGACAGGCAATAGTCTAAACAAATGTATATCGGATATTCCAAATGTCTATCAAGCATTCAGTAGGTGTACAATGGAAGTTCAACAAATCTGCATCACTTATATCATACCCAGGACAAGAGGCAAAAACACCCAGAGATTCCTAAATGTGTAACATTCTGCAAAAAAAGGGGAAAAAAAAAAACCTGCATAGTTAATAAATAAGTCGATTTTCTTTGCAACATTCACTATGCCAAAAGCAAATTTTTTTTATACAGAAATGGACATTCATGAACTGTAATATTCCTATTGCCTTTCCTCATTTGAACCTTGCCATTAACGTTAAGGCTATGCCATCCTAAGGTGCTGCTAAATGGAAGGATCTTATGAATGCCCATGAATGATAAATCATATATCGAATTGCCGAATTGAAAAAATTGGGTGCTATAAGAGTATCCACGGTACACCATACCGGCCCGAATCGGATGGTACGGGGCATACCATACTGTACCGGTACCTGGTACAAGTGGGGTACCAAAAAAACTCCATACTGTGCTAGTGTGGCATCAATAAGAGGTCCGATACCGAAACGGTAAACCTTGATAGTATCAACTAAGTTCACGGTTTGGAGATAAGCAAACTCGAACCACTAACATCCGACACAAGATAAACTACTAGTTCTCAAATCTCCTCAACTGATTCTACCATAGAGGCCAACAATAGACAATAACTCTCCCCCTAACACAGCTTACAACTTTCATCGTACTGTGCTCTCAAAAGAGCAACTCTTCTCAAAATCTAAAAAGGTGCTGAGTAGGAATCCCATGCCACGGATGAGGATATTATGGACAAGTTTAGACCTCATCCTAATTTTCCAATTCAACACTGTCGCGCTAATATCACGTAATTGGTAACTGCGCTTAGCTTCTCTTACCCAACTATCTATAGCATTGCTGCTTTCCTTCTCTTGCTTAGTATGGATACTCGTTTTTATTAGCGCTGGTCCCAAGGTATGCTGAACCGACCGGTTCCGGTCGGTACAGCGTATAAAAAAGGTTCCGACCCAAACTAGGTCGGAATCGATTGGTTCCATACTTCCGGGCCGGTTCGTGCCGGTACAAGCCGGTACCGGTGCGAACCGGGCCGGTTCGCGCCAGTCCAAGCGCAATTTTCCCGCACGCCCAAGCGCAATTTCCCCGCACGAGGGCGTGCGAGAAAGAGCGCCCGCGCGCAGGGAAGAGCGCCCACGCGGCTGGAGCCCATGTGGGCCTCTTAATGCCACAGAGTGGCATTTAAAGCCCGATTGGGGGCATTAAATGCCACAGAGTGGCATTCTGTGGCATTTGACGCGTCAGCGCGGACGCATTAATTTTTTTTTGGGAATTGCGCACGGACGCGCGAGCGGAGAACGCGCACCCGCGCGCGATTCCTCGCGCAGGAACCGCGCCCGCGCATAATTCTTCAGCAGGGAATCGCGGCCGCGCGCGGTTCCCCGCGCGGGGCACCATGCCCACGCGGGCTGGGGGCATTAAATGCCACAAATGCCACTCTGTGGCATTTGACCCACGGACGCGTTATTTTTTTTTTGTTGTTTTTATTTTGATGTCCGCGCGCACGGCTCCGGTTCGGTACCGGTTCCAAGCCGATACCGAACCGGAACCATACCGGTGCCGGTGCTCGCCGGTACAGTCGGTCCGGCGAACCTTGGCTGGTCCAATAAATAGGTAGTACTGTTACTTTCACTGGTTGGCCCAGGAGCCAAGAAGGGTTGTGGATTTGCCAACTCCATCGTTTTGGTCTACTTTCAAGGATAGAACGTTGCCCTTGACTTCAACGAAACAAGGGCAAGAGACTCCAAAAGTTTAAAAACAGAAAACTGCAATATTACCTCTCATAAAGCCTACCTAGCCTTCTTGAAACTCACCCATGAATACTCTCTTAACAAGTTTAAAAACAGAAAACTGCAATCTACTAATGGGTTTACATTTTGAGGTTCTAGTTTTAGGAAGGTGAGTTCAAGGACAAAGGTCATGTCAGTGGTTGCAAGGCAAACCCATTTTCTAGTTCACATCGGTACACCCTCCGTACCGTTTGGCTCCTGCCCCTATTTTCCACCGCTGTACCGGACCGATTAGAGACCGGACCGGTCCGATACGGGCTGAACCAGCCCGTACCGGCTGGTTCAGCATACTATGGGTGTATGGTTCTAGTACTAGTATTAGGACCCGTGATTTCTATGAAATCAAAAAATTATCAATAAAAACTCATAGTGTGTACTTATCAATTATCAGTTATAATATCATAATATATAATAAAGCCATGAGTTTAATTAAACTAATATCAAACTTGGTTCTAAGCCCAGGTGGAGTAACTATGGGTCTTCTATACATTCAGGTCTTGTTCATAATCAAGGCCTTAAATCTAATACCAGCATGGATATCATCCTCATAACAAATATTATGTTTGATCATGTCCCGAATAACCATTTTGATACTGTAGCTGATAATGTCTTGTAGGAGCCTGGCCAACCCTACTCATAGTAATAGGAGGCAACATCGTACCATGATCATATGAAGGGTAGTAAAATTATGCATGAGCATAACCTCAAGATATGACGACTGGGGGTATACACGTGGCTCACGAAAGGCAAGACCATAATATCCACTCTGGCGAACCAGTGCGCCAATAACTCTAGCTTCGATATATGATGATGATGATGATTGTTAGCCAGAACCCAAGTCAGGCTAAAACATCTAACTGACTAACTCAGCATGCAATTTCTTAAGTGTCCCCTTCTGTCTAACACCGGCGTTCTCAAGCTTATCCCAACTTCGCATGAAATTGGTCCATGATCTCACAGGCCAGTGTACCATGTCCAACAACTCTTCTATCCCCTTCTCCTATACAATATGATTTGTTACTCATCTCATTTTCGCTTCAGCTCGGTGGTCCAAGTCCTTTATAGCATGGGGGACCAAAGCCTCACCAAATAGATGATGATTTCAACATCAAGAAGACCAAACCATGATGTTGCCTCCCTAGATTTTCCCTACCTTGCTCCTTTCTCCTCTCTCTCTCTCTCTCTCTCTCTCTCTCTCTCTCTCATTCACTCATCCTCTTCCTCTCCTTCCCTCTTTTTTAGAATCCACTCACAACATACCCCATGACTAAAGCATAGACAGAACCATGGCCCCTGAGGCTATCATTCTCTTTTATTTTTCAAAACAGCTGACTTAGATGGGTCATGATAGCTACGGGCTGAAACGGCCATGGTACGAGCTAATCCCAACTGGTTTCGGCCAAAAAGAGGGGGACATCTTGGTTCAATAAAGGATTAGTGTCTGCAACATGCCCCATATAGTTTTCCTGTTAGAATGGTATGGTACTGAGTACTAACAATACCATCCTATCTCCAAGGTATGTGCTTATCATATGACAAGATTCCATATGCACCTCCACTTCATCCAACCATATCTAATTTTATTATTACATATATCTTCATTTATCTTCCTATTATTTTGTATAATAGATCTTAAATAACGAAATCGATCACTTTGTGGTATTTCTCATTCATCAATCTCAATCGCTATCACATTTTCATTTCCATTCTCACTAAATTTACATCAATATACTCTTTAAGCCCTTATACTCTAAACTTTTCCTCCATAAATCCAATTTAGTATTAAATCTAATCTCTTTTCATCAATCAACACTATATCATTCACAAATAAAATATAGCATGGTACATCTTCCTGAATATTAGCAATAAGTTCATCTATAATTGGTGCAAAAAGATATAGGCTTAGTGCAAATCCTTGATACAAGTCTACAGTAATTAGAAATATACTTGTACCACATAAATTCCCAACACATTCCAATTTAACCGAATATCTCCCATGATTCTCCAAACCGCAACAAGTATTTCATTTGGCCTTTATGACTTACTTTTTGCATTTTTTTTCCAAAGCCATCTCCATTTTACCTTTCTGAATTATACAAATAGAATCTCAACTCCTCTCCAAAGATGTTGTTGCTGGAAATTGGACCCGGGGGCGGCCGTCGGCTGAGGAGGAGGAGCTCCGGCGAACACTGGCAGGCGGCGATCCGTCGGCGAGCGGCGTCCTCCGTGGGGGGCCTGCAAAAAGCCGGTGGCCGGGGTTTCCGGCGCCGGCCCTCCGATGCTTAAGTCAGAGGGGGGCTTAATTTTGGAGAAGGAGAGGGACTGTATTTCCAAATCCGAAGCCTCCTTTTGGGAGGAAGAAGCCCTCTTTTTTATAGGAAGAGTGGTAGGGTTACCTGTGATGTTACTGGGCGAATTAATGGGTTACCGTCACGATTGGACGTGGGCGTGTGAAGTAATGAGTTGCCGTGGATGGCCCGTTCCCATCATGGGAGGAGATGGCGCGTAGCCAGAGCTTGCTTGTGGCGCGCAGTGCAGTACATTCTTGGGAATGGTGAGGCGTAGACAGTCGTAGCAGGGTATGGTCCCTGATTGATATGTCATGGCGTGGCCGGCAAGTAAAGCATGGTGCGGTGAGGCTGCTGCAGGGCATGGCCGCAGCATATAGACGACGAGGTCGGCCTTCTGAGATCAGCTCGGCCTTCTGTGCTCGGCCTTCTGAGCTCGGCGGCCTTCTGTGCTCCGCAGCCTGCTGTGCTCGGCCTTCTGAGCTCGGCAGCTTTCTGTGCTCGGCAGCCTTCTGGTCTCGGCCGCCTTCTGGTCTCGGCCTGCTGTGCTCGGCCTTCTGTGCTCGGCCTTCTGAGCTCGGCAGCCTTTTGAGCTCGGCAGCTTTCTAGTCTCGGCCTGCTAAGCTCGGCCTTCTGAGCTCGACAGCCTTCTGGTCTCGGCAGCCTTCTGTGCTCGGCAGCCTTCTGGTCTCGGCCTTCTGTGCTCGGCCTTCTGTGCTCGGCCTTCTGAGCTCGGCAGCCTTCTGAGCTCGGCAGCTTTCTAGTCTCGGCCTGCTGAGCTCGGCCTTCTGAGCTCGGCAGCCTTCTGATCTCGGCAGCCTTCTATGCTCGGCAGCCTTCTGGTCTCGGCCTTCTGTGCTCGGCAGCATGGATGAGCTCGGCAGCCTTCGGAGCTCGGCTTGCATGAGCTCGGCTCGGCCTTCTGAGCTCGGCTCGGCCTGCATGAGCTCGGTCTTCGGAGCTCGGCAGCCTTCTGAGCTCGGCTTGCATGATGAGCTCGGCTCAGTCTTCTGAGCTCGGCTCGGCCTTCTGTGCTCGGCAGCATGGATGAGCTCGGCTCGGCCTTCTGAGCTCGGCTCGGCCTGCATGAGCTCGGTCTTCTGAGCTCGGCTCGGCCTTCTGAGCTCGGCAGCATGGATGATGAGCTCGACTCAGTCTTCTGAGCTCGGCTCGGCTTTCTGAGCTCGGCTCGGTCAGCATGAGCTTGGTCTTCTGAGCTCGGCAGCATGGATGAGCTCGGCTCGGCCTTCTGAGCTCGGCTTGCATGATGAGCTCGGCCTGCATGATGAGTTCAGGCTTGTTGTCAGATTTGGGTGCTTTAATTGTATGTGTGGGGTGGTCTATTTTTTCCCCCAACACTACCCCACACATACAATTAAAGCACCCAAATCTACTTGTACCACATAAATTCCCAACACATTCCAATTTAACCGAATATCTCCCATGATTCTCCAAACCGCAACAAGTATTTCATTTGGCCTTTATGACTTACTTTTTGCATTTTTTTTCCAAAGCCATCTCCATTTTACCTTTCTGAATTATACAAATAGAATCTCAACTCCTCCCCAAAGATGTTGTTGCTGGAAATTAGACCCGGGGGCGGCCGTCGGCTGAGGAGGAGGAGCTCCGGCGAACACTGGCAGGCGGCGATCCGTCGGCGAGCGGCGTCCTCCGTGGGGGGCCTGCAAAAAGCCGGTGGCCGGGGTTTCCGGCGCCGGCCCTCCGATGCTTAAGTCAGAGGGGGGCTTAATTTTGGAGAAGGAGAGGACTGTATTTCCAAGTCCGGAGCCTCCTTTTGGGAGGAAGAAGCCCTCTTTTTTATAGGAAGAGTGGTAGGGTTACCTGTGATGTGACTGGGCGAATTAATGGGTTACCGTCACGATTGGACGTGGGCGTGTGAAGTAATGAGTTGCCGTGGATGGCCCGTTCCCATCATGGGAGGAGATGGCGCGTAGCCAGAGCTTGCTTGTGGCGCGCAGTGCAGTACATTCTTGGGAATGGTGAGGCGTAGACAGTCGTAGCAGGGTATGGTCCCTGATTGATATGTCATGGCGTGGCCGGCAAGTAAAGCATGGTGCGGTGAGGCTGCTGCAGGGCATGGCCGCAGCATATAAACGACGAGGTCGGCCTTCTGAGATCAGCTCGGCCTTCTGTGCTCGGCCTTCTGAGCTCGGCGGCCTTCTGTGCTCCGCAGCCTGCTGTGCTCGGCCTTCTGAGCTCGGCAGCCTTCTGTGCTCGGCAGCCTTCTGTGCTCGGCCGCCTTCTGGTCTCGGCCTGCTGTGCTCGGCCTTCTGTGCTCGGCCTTCTGAGCTCGGCAGCCTTTTGAGCTCGGCAGCTTTCTAGTCTCGGCCTGCTGAGCTCGGCCTTCTGAGCTCGGCAGCCTTCTGGTCTCGGCAGCCTTCTATGCTCGGCAGCCTTCTGGTCTCGGCCTTCTGTGCTCGGCAGCATGGATGAGCTCGGCAGCCTTCTGAGCTCGGCTTGCATGATGAGCTCGGCTCAGTCTTCTGAGCTCGGCTCGGCCTTCTGTGCTCGGCAGCATGGATGAGCTCGGCTCGGCCTTCTGAGCTCGGCTCGGCCTGCATGAGCTCGGTCTTCTGAGCTCGGCTCGGCCTTCTGAGCTCGGCTCGGCCTTCTGAGCTCGGCAGCATGGATGATGAGCTCGACTCAGTCTTCTGAGCTCGGCTCGGCTTTCTGAGCTCGGCTCGGTCTGCATGAGCTTGGTCTTCTGAGCTCGGCAGCATGGATGAGCTCGGCTCGGCCTTCTGAGCTCGGCCTGCATGATGAGCTCGGCTCGGCCTTCTGAGCTCGGCTCAGTCTTCTGAGCTCGGCTTGCATGATGAGCTCGGCCTGCATGATGAGTTCAGGCTTGTTGTCAGATTTGGGTGCTTTAATTGTATGTGTGGGGTGGTCTATTTTTTCCCCCAACACTACCCCCGACTTCCGAGTTCGAGCTGCTTTTTGGCTCGGGCGAAGGAAGTAGTCCAGTCGTCGATCATCTTGTAATATAGCCAAATATATATGGAGATGTGCGTGCCAAGTATGGTGTACCTCTCATGCAGTTGGAGTCAAGTGCTTCAGGTCGACTCAGCAGCCTTCTTTGGCTTGTGGTCGACTCAGCTCTCGAGAACGTCGAGACGACGCGACAGATCTTCCGCGTCGCACTTCTCCCAGCTGACGAGGTGAAAATTCAGGCCATGAGCCCTTTTTTTACTATCGGAGTCGAGCGTCTCACGCCGAGGTCGGCAGCTTTGCTCCTCGACTAACTTTTGTGGACGCTCTTTTGTTCGGGGTCCGCTTTCTAGGGACGCCGGCACAATAGGAGAAATAGTTGCCATTGGAGATCTGTGTGGGCGTTGCTTTGTTGTTATCCACGAACATTTTGGGGGTGTTTTGTTGTCAATCATGAACGTTTTGGGGAGCCGCGAAGGTACTACCCCGTCATCCCGAGGTCGAGGGAGCTCAGGCTCACTGTCGACTCGTCGGGGCATCTCGACCTTAGTCGAGGAGGCGCTACGGGAGGCCGCGAAGGTACTACCCCGTTGTTGGTGTTGAGCGCCACGGAGGGCCGCGAAGGTACTACCCCGTCTTCCCGAAGTGTCGAGGGGTCTGGGCACGCACTGTCGACACTCGAGGCATCTCGACCTTAGTCGAGGAGGCGCTACGGAGGGCCGCGAAGGTACTACACCGTTGTTGGTGTTGAGCGCCACGGAGGGCCGCGAAGGTACTGCCCCGTCTTCCCGAGGTCGAGGGAGCTCGGGCTCACTGTCGACTCGTCGGGGCATCTCGACCTCAGTCGAGGAGGCGCTACGGGAGGCCGCGAAGGTACTACCCCGTTATTGGTGTTGAGCGCCACGGAGGGCCGCGAAGGTACTACCCCGTCTCCCCGAAGTGTCGAGGGGTCTGGGCATGCACTGTCGACACTCGGGGCATCTCGACCTTAGTCGAGGAGGCACTACGGGGGGCCGCGAAGGTACTACCCCGTTGTTGGTGTTGAGCGCCACGGAGGGCCGCGAAGGTACTACCCCGTCTTCCCGAAGTGTCGAGGGGTCTGGGCACGCACTATCGACACTCGGGGCATCCCGAACTTAGTCGGGGCATCATTGGAGATACATACAGGAGATGGACTTCGTTGGCGATCGTGCGCCCTTATTCGGAGCGGGAAGACATTGGAGATAGGGATACCCGTAGGTCGTTTTTTGGATTCTCCGACCTAAAAATAGGTGAAATATTGAAATTATTTGAAGCCAAAGTGGCGTCCTGTACCTTTTAGAGATATTTTGATGGCTATCGAGCTTCGAAGTCCCTCAGGACTTGGCTCAGCACCGGCCTTCTTTGGCTCGATTTTCTGGGAGGTGTTCTGCGCTCGAGCTTCTGAGCTCGGCAGCCTGCGGAGCTCGGCCTTCTGAGCTCAGCTTGCATGAGCTCGGCTCGGCCTGCATGATGAGCTCGACTCGGCCTTCTGAGCTCGGCAGCATGGATGATGAGCTCGACTCAGTCTTCTGAGCTCGGCTCGGTTGTCCGAGCTCGGCCTGCATGATGAGCTCGGCTCGGCCTTCTGAGCTCGGTGGGGGCTTCGGTGATGGCAATGCTCTGAAAGAGAGCAACGTCGCGGGCGCCGTCCTAAGGACTTACGCCCGTGAGGAGGGAGTACATGCTGGTTTCTTGCTGCCGGAAGACAGAAGACTTGGAAGGATAATGGGATTTAATGGGGCTGTACTCTTTGCCACAGAGGCTCACAATCCCATTTTAAAGCTCCATAACTCTCCTTCTCCAGACCTCAGCTTTTATTTCTCTTTTCCTCCAACTCGTTGACGTGAGACTTGGGCTACTACTTCTCACTGGTTGCCCCCACATACGTCGTTGCAGCGGGAGCCATGCCTGATTCGAGATGGCTCGGGAGAAAGTTTCTTCCTCTGCTTAATATGAACCCGTGGAGGTGGCACAGAAGGGACCTCCATTTGTTGCAGACTTTGGGCTGCAATGGCTAGCGCTTAGACTTGCTGCACTAGCGCGTCGAAGTGCTCGGGTTGGACTTGTGGAACTTGATCTACCGGAGATCTTAGTGGTAAATTCTGGACTGAGCGTTTGGGACTTGGAGCATGATGCTGAGAGGCGTTAAAGACTCCTCTGCTCCTTAGTTTAATGGCCGCGACTCGGGCCCTTCCTCTAGCGCTAACTGTTGCTGGAAATTGGACCCGGGGGCGGCCGTCGGCTGAGGAGGAGGAGCTCCGGCGAACACTGGCGGGCGGCGATCCGTCGGCGAGCGGCGTCCTCCGTGGGGGGCCTGCAAAAAGCCGGTGGCCGGGGTTTCCGACGCCGGCCCTCCGATGCTTAAGTCAGAGGGGGGCTTAATTTTGGAGAAGGAGAGGGACTGTATTTCCAAGTCCGAAGCCTCCTTTTGGGAGGAAGAAGCCCTCTTTTTTATAGGGAGAGTGGTAGAGTTACCTGTGATGTGACTGGGCGAATTAATGGGTTACCGTCACGATTGGACGTAGGCGTGTGAAGTAATGAGTTGCCGTGGATGGCCCGTTCCCATCATGGGAGGAGATGGCGCGTAGCCAG
This sequence comes from Phoenix dactylifera, assembly GCF_009389715.1. Taxonomy (NCBI): domain Eukaryota; kingdom Viridiplantae; phylum Streptophyta; class Magnoliopsida; order Arecales; family Arecaceae; genus Phoenix; species Phoenix dactylifera. Next base: position 176,177 of record NW_024067886.1, read on the forward strand.
AGCTTGCTTGTGGCACGCAGTGCAGTACATTCTTGGGAATGGTGAGGCGTTGACAGTCATAGCAGGGTATGGTCCCTGATTGATATGTCATGGCGTGGCCGGCAAGTAAAGCATGGTGCGATGAGGCTGCTGCAGGGCATGGCCGCAGCATATAGACGACGAGGTCGGCCTTCTGAGATCAGCTCGGCCTTCTGTGCTCGGCCTTCTGAGCTCGGCAGCCTTCTGTGCTCGGCCTTCTGAGCTCGGTAGCCTTCTGAGCTCGGCAGCTTTCTAGTCTCGGCCTTCTGAGCTCGGCAGCCTTCTGGTCTCGGCAGCCTTCTGTGCTCGGCAGCCTTCTGGTCTCGGCCTGCTGTGATCGGCCTTCTGAGCTCGGCAGCCTTATGAGCTCGGCAGCCTTCTGGTCTCGGCCTTCTAAGCTCGGCCTTCTGTGCTCGGCAGCATGGATGAGCTCGGCAGCCTTCGGAGCTCGGCTTGCATGAGCTCGGCTCGACCTGCATGAGCTCGGTCTTCGGAGCTCGGCAGCATGGATGAGCTCGGCTTGCATGATGAGCTCGGCTCAGTCTTCTGAGCTCGGCTCGGCCTTCTGTGCTCGGCAGCATGGATGAGCTCGGCAGCCTTCTGAGCTCGCCTTGCATGAGCTCGGCTCGGCCTTCTGAGCTCGGCTCGGCCTGCATGAGCTCGATCTTCTGAGCTCGGCTCGGCCTTCTGAGCTCGGCAGCATGGATGATGAGCTCGACTCAGTCTTCTGAGCTCGGCTCGGCTTTCTAAGCTCGGCTCGGTCTGCATGAGCTCGATCTTCTGAGCTCGGCAGTATGGATGAGCTCGGCTCGGCCTTCTGAGCTCGGCCTGCATGAAGAGCTCGGCTCGGCCTTCTGAGCTCGGCTCGGCTCTCTGAGCTCGGCCTGCATGATGAGCTCGGCCTGCATGATGAGCTCAGACTTGTTGTCAGATTTGGGTGCTTTAATTGTATGTGTGGGGTGGTCTATTTTTCCCCCAACAGATGTCTTTAGTAGAATCCTCATTTAACAATTTCTTAAAATAATATCTCCATCTTTCTTTAATTCTCTAATATTTCACTAACATCCTATTATTCTCACTTTTCATGCATCCAATTTGATCAATGATTTTAGATTTCCTCTCCCTAGCTTTCGCTATTTTATAAATTTCACTGTAACCTTTTCTTGAACCCAACTGATCAAATAAATTATCACATGCTTATCATAAATATATCTATTTGCTAGCAATAACAAATTAAAAGATTAGAATCTACAAACCACACATTTAGTTCAAGAAATTTATGGTACTTTGCCTCGACATTTCAATAATTACTTTTTAAAAAGGATAAGAATTAAGTACAGTTAATTCGCCCTTTTTGATGGTTTTAAACCTTTTAGTATCTAAAATTGCCAAATTTGTCAATAAATTTTGCATATTTTCTAGCAACATATTTTTTTATTTTTTAATATACTAATTAATTTTATTTTTTAAATATGTTTTTATTCTGACCTGTCGACACAACAATTGGACTGGTGATATAGTGAGTTGGCCCCTTGACCAGGTAACTGTCCAGTTCAGTTATGATAACAATGCCATCAGATTCTAGTATTGCATAAAAAGAGTAAAGAAAGTTTTCTTGCACTAGAAGCAAGTGCAGAATTAGATCTCTTGTTTTAACTAGACAATCTTTCTGGGTCATGATTAACCTTCAAGCCTTGTTCCCATTTTTACCTCAATATAACGCCCTCCTCACTCAAGCCTTAGACTGAATTTGATGGAATGCTAAATTCCAACTCTCCCAATGTTAGAAACTGAATTTATAAATAAAGATGAACTCAACCTAATGCTGGCTAGGTCATTTTTTATACCATTCCATTGCTGAAGTAAAATCACGCCTAGCAAGGCATCAAAGCCATGGCAACAATGGAACGATAGCCTTTTTCTTAATAAAAGAGGACTAGTTTTCAGTCATTATTTATTCATAAGGACTGCATGGCTGAGGAACGTCGAGTACCCCTTCGCCAAAACTCGTGCACAGTTTTGAGCTGGCTGAAGAGATCGATTTTCTTCCTTTTAGCATTTTTTATGGGAAAGCAAATGTTTGGCCAAACGGCTTGCTAGTTAAGGACTCTGGGCAGTAGGAGAATAGAATGGACTTGGACCCATCTCTGTGACTGACTGACCTATTCTTATTGTGTAATACCATTCATGCAAACAAGTAGGTCTAAAGGAGACAATGATAGCTAAGGTCCTCATTCAGAACCATCAAGAAGAACCAATATGTGCAAAGCAAAATATCATACCGTTGTTATAGTCCATCAAACAGAAAGGCCATACAGAATATGGTACTAAACTACTAATGATACCATTTATTCAAATATATACTATTAATTATATCCTTAAGCAGAAGACTTAATATAACATAAATTTGACATAAAAAATGTCGGCAAGAAATAAAAAAGAAAATGATAAAGTGGAAATCATGAGCATGAACAAATTAAATTACTTGAGTGATTACCTTTCAAAAGAGCAATGATCTTCTGTACCCCTCCATAATAGCTAAATACTTTGCAATTGTGTACTGAACGAGTTATAATTGTTAGGCAGTTTAAAACGTACAAAGCTTCCATGCTAAAAGTTAAGCTCGCTGATGGCTCTGAAAGGTCAGCATTAGCTTGTGCAGCACTATTGTTCACTGATTTAAAATAAATTGAAAAATAGTTAGCTAACATATACAAATTTATAGTAAGTTCATGATCAACTGATATAAAGCAACAACAAATTGTGGAGAAAATCAATATCATAATTAAATACTGAAGGACACCATCAATGGTTATATGGTCATTTTTCAGAGCTTAGGCGATAATTTCTTAAGTGTATCATTCAAATAAAAGCATATTACAATTGCACAATCTCAAACTTTTTGAAATACAGATTGCGTCAAAAGCATTAGCCTCTGAAAAAAATACGACATAACATGACATGAAGCACATCATCATAATAATTAAGTGGAAACATACATTACCAAAACATTAAAAAAGTCATTGAAAAATTTACAAAAGCATGACTGTTTGACTGGAATAAAGCTGTAAAAGAGAAAGATGCAGTTCTGAATTATTGAATTAACTGATGTAAAAAGCATGGACAAATGTCTACCTTCATGTACACAAAGCAAGCAGATGAAAACGATGGTTAAGATTTCCAATGGATTTTTAGAAAATAAAATGATTCACTTACACTCAGTCACAAGAGAAGATATCCGGGCAATCTGTTGGATTAGAATAAGAATAACCTCGGAAGGATGCCCAGTAGAGCATCCCAGAATTATCTCCTCGGATCCTGATGCTTGCTCAGCTGGTAACTGGCCACCATGAACAGGCTCCCAATTTTTGTATGTTTGTATAAAGTGCAAGAGAAAAACTTGTAAAAGCTTCCTTTTTTCTGTCTATAAAAAATAATAACAAAGAATAAAAGAATAAGAGTACGTGGAAACAAGAAGCAACATGGAACTCAACTAGGAAAGACTTCAAATTTTTTGAATCAATACAAAGTTCCATTAATTCTTGAATTAACAGTACTATAAATTAACATTGTACATTAGGCTTCCTCAATTTAGAAGCTTCAATGAAGTGGTCAGACTACTAGTTCCAAAGCATTAAACTGACATCAGCATACCAAACACCATAAACAATACAAAATGCTGTTAATAGAATAATGAGCCTACATGTTTGTCACTGTCACAAATGAATTCAATGGCTAGGAGTCCAATAAACTAATGAAGAAATGAAACACAAAAAGTAAATCTCAAACATCATTTTTTGAATAATCATAGTATGCCAAACCAGGCCAAAGAACTAAACCAAGGCGCAATCGGTATGGTTCAGCTGATTTTTTCAAAAAAAAGTCTTGAACCATTCCGAACCAAAACCGGTGGGAACCGCTTGGTTCGCACCAGTCTGAACTGGTTCAGTCCCTCCTCTTTCAATAATGGAGAGGCCTAAGAAGACCTCCCAAGCCTTCTCAAGCCTTTCTTCCCTTTCATTTTCAAACCCTCCCATTTTGCCAAAAACTCCATGATTTCAACGATTAAAGGAGGATCCAGCCCAAAACAAGGTGAGGTGGCTCTCCCCCATGTCATTTTCAATGTCCAAAAATGCCTAGATAATTGAAAAATAAGGGGAGGTCATGCCAAAATCGAAAATCAGAACCGGCATGCCACAGTGTACCATATGACGGTACAATACTAGTTCGGTACTGTACCAAACTGGTACGAGTCCTGGTACCAATTCGGCTAACCTTGGAAATAGTCATGGGTTTAGAAACTATTTAGGCAAATACAAAATAGCATTTAATTGTAATGCATTAGAAGTATAATTGGTATGAAATTTACAAGAGCATCCCATGTACTTGCTAGCAAAGTAACTTCAGCTTCTTGGTCTATGGCTAAGATCAATGCAATTTGGAAAAAGACAAGGACAATAGCAAGAGAGTTGATCATTGTTTACATTCAACTGTTTCAAACTAGTTGTAAATTCATATCAATCTAGATGAAAATAGTTTGAGGAAATAATTGGATAAATTGAATTAGTACAAGACAAATATTAAAGCAAAAGAAAATTAGCAGTAGTTTGTTGGTTACTAGATGTTAAAGCAAATTAGCAGGAGTCTAGTAATGGCTAGATAATCATGGTTAGTCAATGTAAGACCACTTGGGAGTGGCAAGTAGAGGCATACGTGGACCTAAGTAAGATAGGATTAAATTAAGTTTGGTCAAGATTCACCTCATTACTATGTTACAAAAAATAGAGCAACAAGGACAAATTTGGCAATTCTAGCAGTTATAATAGTCAAAATTTTCATTTTGGGTTTCTATGAGAAGTACAACTATATCTAAGCAACTCAAGGGTTGATCAGGTGATTGGTGAGGACTGATAGTTAAGTTTGCTGCTTGACAAGAAAAAATGAGCCTAACTCGGCCAGGGAAACCACATTCTTTCTCAACTAATAAAATTCATGTAGAATGCCTTTCAGTGGCCAGCCATACGGCACTTTTATAGCCTTTCTTCTTGGCTTGTTTCACAAGTGACCTAGAGCTCTTAATAAGCAACTAATCAATGTCCTATGGACACTCAAAATCATTCTTAAAATGCTGCCCAGATTCCCATAAGACCTGGATAGAATACCAAAACTAGGACCTTCGCACATCAAACCACCTTAAAAATAGGACTTCAAAATCAACTCCAAAAAGCAAACTAAAAGCAAACTATTTTGTTCCAACACCTTGAGCACTAGGTCATTTGAATTCAATCTCAATTGGACCTTATTGTGATCAAAGACCTGCTAGAAAGGATGAAGTCGTACATGATGATTCTTAAAAGCAACCAAGTCATTCTAACAACTTTCCCAATAGGATGAAGCAAGGACCCATGTTTACTTCAAGGGCAATTATTTTTCTCTTAACAAAAACATTATTATGCTCATTTGAGATAATTCCAGAATAATTCATATGTTGAATAACAAAAATAAGACTGAACTTGATGGTTCAGGCCCCGCGAACCTGACTCAAAGATTGGTTTCATAGCTTAAAGCTTCAGCAAGACTCTGAAATCAAAACTTGAACTTGTCAATTTCAGTTTGAACCAGCCCAAAAAACAGGGTCAATTTTAGAGACTCAATTGAAACTTGCTTATGGACTAAAAATATATATGGTGAACTTCTCCCGAAATTTTGGTCATTTCTCCATTTCTGCTATTTCAAGAAGCATTATTCAAGGTTCAGATTGAACTTTGCTAAGTTGTGTGAATATTATAGGTATTGTATATTTGATTCCGAAGAGCTCAGTATACTTCTTACCGAGCTTTAGATATTATAGAGCTTAAATCTGATAAACATTTATCATTAACTTATTATCAAGCAAGAAAATAGTATATTATACTCTAAAATGATGTGGAAAACAAGCCCTAATGAATCAAAAGTTAAGTTCCGATGGGACAACAGGGCATCCCACCATCCCAAGTGTCAAGCGGGGCACCACTCCTGGTGTCAAACAAGACCAAGGACAATAGATCCACCATTTCAAGCATCAGGACGCAACGTCGTACCCAAGGTTCGTCGGACCGACCGTACCAATATACCGGTGAGCACCAATATCGAACCGGACACGCGCGCGTGGACGCGAAAAAAATTGCGCGCATTGCGTCCGCGAGAAAAAAAACTACGCAGACGCGTGCTGATGCGGAAAAAAACGACCCGTTAAATGCCACAGAGTGGCATTAAATAGCCCACGCGAGTTGCCAGCCCACACGGGCTACCAACCTGCGTGGGCGCGCTGCCCCGCACAGGGAACCACACGCGGAAACTAGGAATCGTGCATGGGCGCATTTTCCTACTAGGGATCCGACCGCGGGTGCGGTTCCCTAGGAATCATGCACAGGCACGCGATTCTCCGTTCACGCATCCGCACGCGGATGAAAAAAACTACATGTTGCCGCGTTAAATGCCACAGAGTGGCATTAAATGCAACTCTATGGCATTAAATGGCCCACGCAGGCTGCCTGCTGCCCCGCGCTGGAAACCACGCGCAAGTGCATTCCAGGCGCGGGGAATCCCGTGCGGGCGCAGTTCCCAACTTGGGGAAGCGCTACCGGGGAACCACGCACGCGCGAGAGCGGTTCCCAACTTGCGCCCGCGCGGGCCCGCTGCCCCCCACGCGGGCGCTCGCAGGGAAGCCGCGCTTGGCCTAGCACACACCGGTGCCGGCTTGCCGGTACACACCGGTTCAAGTACAGAACCGAATTTATATGTTGTACCGTACCAGTGCCTGTCGGCACCGGTTCGGTACGAGCTGAACCGTTCTGATCGGTTTAGCATACCTTGATCATACCATTCCAAAAAAAGGCTAGAATGCGCTGTTCCACGAGATATAAATCCTTGCTAATGAACTTCACAAAAAGAAACATAAATGACAAGCCAAACATGATGAAAAAAATATAGAGAAAAGATAACCATCCCAAACAAAGGAAAAACAAGAAAACCAACAAAACTAGGAATATTAGTCAGGTATCATATTTGAAAACTATTAAATGATAAAGCGATCAAGACTTTAATAAGCTAGTATGAAACTATTTGTGATTGACTTGCAAACCCATCATCAATAGGAATAATTTGCAAAAGACTTAATTTTGAGCACACCAAAGAGTCAAGCAATATGAACCAATACACCACATACCTTATCAATGGCATTCTCGTATCTCTGCCAAAGTGTACTTAAGACTGCCTCCTCACCAACATCCCTTGAAAGAGAGGGGAAAAAACAAAATATGATGAATTATTTAATAATCAAGTTCACATAATAAACTTCCAGAGTAAGAGTGCTTAAACAAGATTGATTGCTAGCAAAATTGAATTTCACAATTTGAATTTCACAATAATAACTATGTAATGGGAAGTACGTACAAGTTAGAAATCTTCTAATAACTAATAAAAAGAACAAATAAGGAAATTTACCTCATAACATACTATCCAAAAATCAAGAAGACTAAGTAAAAGGAAAAGAGAAAACAATTTATGAAAGCTTTGTTTCAGATATGACATGTTGCAACAAACTTTCTTCTTAACATACGAGGCCAAAACATGTCAATTGATAGTTTGCTAAGATTAGCAAAGTGAACATAGTAGGAATTAAAGGAGGAACAATTCAAGAAAATGCATTTGTAATGTCTAGGGAGAAAGCACTAGTGTTCAATGGCTTCAGACTTTTATTTTAGTAGCATGGTTTAGTCATCATTCAAGACGATATCATGAAAATGTTCATAGTTCCTCAATAATTCAGTTCAAGGTAAAGATGTGGTAGGTAGCATAGGGCACTTGAAGGGAGAAGTGTCACTACATTTGGTGTTCTTTATCAAAAATTTACAGAAAGATCTCTTGGATACAAAGGTTCATTTAGATGCCCTTTTTTTTTAATCACAAAAGGCCAGACTACCATAAAAAATATTCAAGGCTAGTTTTCAACTTGCATTGAGCTAAAGCATTGTAAATTGCCATACCACTGTTAATGGTCAAGACATAGCAACCAACATCATTAATGGAAGAAGAAAGTGGAAGAAAAGGAAGGAAGGACAAAAGGAGAAAACAGACAGATCAGTTTTCCCATCCTACTTATGTGGCCACTTCAAGTTTCCACATTTGGCTAGGAAACCTCATTTGCAAAGAAAATGGAATCTGGTTCCATGTAAGAGGTAAATAACGCCCATGTTTCTTTAGAAAAATCCTAGGTGATATCCAAGTTTATATAAAAAGAAGAAGGTGGAAACCTAATCAAGTTCATTCAGATTTCAAAGGGACTCTTAGGAAGTAGGTGTCCTTTTCCATGTCCAAGGGACAAAGTATCCTATTATAGTGCAGCCACACCACCAGCAGCACATGTAATGTCATACGAGTTGCTCAATCACCTCTGAAAGAATGGTTTCTTTTTTTTACTCAAAGTTCTATCTAAAGTACTACACACTAAAAAATCATTGGCAGCTATGACATGACAAAAATAAGAGGATTCAAGTCTTCAAGTTCGTGATCACGATCCACTTGCATATTCAGCAAAAATGCATACCTTGTGCCAAGGATCGCTGAACCAGTACCGGCCTTGTATATCTAAAGTCCGGTATGGCCTTGTACCAACCGGTTCCGGTTTGGTACGGGCCGGTTCGGCATTCCTTGCTTTGTGCCTTGATGTCAAAAGAAATATGTATTGGCTTAAGAATTTTGTTATGCACTTCTATCAAACCAAGGTTTTCCAAACAAGTTTGTAGCTACCATGGGAATGGCATCACAAGCACCTTAGAAAAAAATTTGGCATTGATGTTTTACAATGGGTTGGTAACAATCAAGGTCTGCTGGGCTGGTATCGAGGCTCGCACCAGCCGGCGACCGGTTAGGTATGGTACAGGTCCGTACCATACCGTGCTGGAGTGTACCGAATCAAGGAGAGGGAGGGAGAGAGTGAAGAAGAAGCAGGAGGAAGAAGAAGAGAGAGAGAGTGGCAGGGAGAGGGAGGGAGGGAGAAGGAGAGAAAACTCTAACCCTACGAAACTAGGGATCAGAGAGAAGAAGGCGAGAAAGAAGGATGAGAAGAGAGGGGAGAGGGACAAGGAGGGGGAGGGGGAAAAGAGAGATATATTGTTCGGCTGCACAGAGTTGGAATCATCATCGGGGTCGGGGTCAAACAACCGTCATCAGTGGTCTTCGACTTCACATACAGTGGAGCTTTGAAGCTCCCATCATGGCAAAAGATGGGCAGAGAGAGAGATCGGTCGAGTGAGAGAGAGAGCGAGAGAGGGAGGGGGGAGAGGGGGAGATCGAGCAAAGATTGGGGCCATGGAGAGTTAGGAGGGGGGGAGCAGGCCTTGGGGGTCTATTAAGGGTCGAACCATCCCAACCACCCAAACCATTCCAGTTCTTGCCCATTTCAGTTTGATACATCCTGGACCGCTCGGTCTAGAATGGTTCAACTAACCTTGGCAGCAATCATGTGGCCATGCTAACTGATACGGTTTCATTTCTCATTCATCTTTAAATTCGTTTTTCCAATTACCAAAATGAAACCAAATTTTTTGGCACTTCTCCATCAATGATCACCGTGACTTGCTTTCTACTGCAAGTAAGTCAAGTTCAGAATATCGTTGCACTTCAGCTCCTGATCATCCTCTAGTTTCTTGATCGTCAAAGATCTTTTACCAAGAACTTTATTTTCACAATTCACAATTCTCCTACAAAGTTGCAGACTCTCGTATGCTTCATGAAGGCCAATAGATCATCTTTATAATTACATAATTGAATTAGTTGCAATTAGAAGAGGCAAAGATCTCTTTAATCTTTTCCATATGCTCCTTTAATTATCAAAGGATAAGCTTGTAATAGGAAGGATTATTTTCTACTCCAACAAACCATTAGGGCTGTAGCTATCCAGGGGGTAAGTAACTTGTGATAGAAAGGATTATTGGTAACCACCCCCAAATCAGCTAACCATCAATTAAGGATATCTACTATTTGGTAGACATTTCAATGATTAGTGGAATAAGTTGTGGAAAAAGTGAAAAAGTAAACCAAGAAGATAAACCTCTACTGGTTAACTTTATTTCACCCTCCTTCACGAAATAAAGTTAACCAGATTAAGTGGCTTTTGAGGGCACTGACCAAATAACCTTAATCCCAACCTTTTTCGAGTGTTTGGCTGGTTAAACTGATGACCTGCCCTTAACCAGCCAATACAACGAAACACACTAAATCAGCCTGCTACTCCCTCATTAAAGATTTGACCAGGACCTTGCGACTTATTTGAGTCTAGTTGAGACCCTATAGATAGAGACACAAATATCAGGATTTATCCTTATGTTTAGCATCTGCTCTGTGAAACAGAAAACATAAGAAGGAAGCAAAATGACGATGACATGGGACAACTACGAATTCTAAAGCATCATCATGCACAATCCTGTACACTTGGCACATTGGAAACTCTGTACCTGCTAATGTTGTAGATGTCATACTACCTACTTCCTCTTCCAAAGAAGATCTACAATTTATGACATGGTCTGCCTAGTGATGAAAATGTAACCTATTCTTCATCTTGCATTTGCAAGGGGTGGTTTACCAATGTCATAACAGCATATGTTATCATTTTTAGTATTAATTTGTCATTGTTTTGAGTCTGTGGTCTTCCACATTGCATACACAGGTCTTCACAAATGCATGTATTAACTCTATGCCCTAAAGTAGGATCACCTCGAGACTAGAAAGTATCAGGTCTCTTGATTGTTGTCTTCACTGCTTTTTAGTGGCGGTCTTCTGTTATGTGCCTTTTCTTCTGCTTTTCAGAAAATGGGCATTTCAAGCAAGGAGGGGGGAAGGTGATAAAAGAGAGAAAGGACTAGAGCAGCAGTATGAAGATCATTTTGTAAGTCTATAAAACTAAAAGCCAACACAGTACTAGTCTCAACAGACACCTAGCTCAACAATCGAGGGAAAAATAACAGAATAATCTCTATCAGATGAAGACAAGCAATGTCATGGAAGTGATGATGAAATATCATACCTGAAACGGAACCTTGGGGAGGGCGCAGAGAGCTTATCTGCATGAGCCCACGAGCCACCCTCCCCAGTTTGGCCACCAGATGATCTCTTAATAAGATCAGCGACACCCTTCACGATATTCATACTTGGCAATGTGATCTGTGACTCACAGACACCCTTGAAACCCACAATCAAAACATGCAGAAAGAATTAGTACTTCTGCCCCTTATCCCTTGAAGAATCATTTTTAAATTCATAATCTACCAATGAGTTTCCTGCAATGAGAAAAAACAAGAAAAGGCAATGACAAAAAAAATAATAACAATAGCTACTCCTGTAGCATCTTTAAGCTAAAATTGTGAAAGTCAAAAAGGCAATAAAAGGAAGGTTAGGCCAAAAAAAGTTGAATGGTGAGCTTGGTATATCAACAGCCAGCAAGACACAAAGGTTTCAATACAAACAGAGTCGGCGAAACCGTCCCAAACTGGGTGGTTCCAGCCGTACCGATGGCTCACCGGTACAGTTTCGGCAACGGAAACGAAATCCGTTGCCGAAGCCGGAGAAGGAGAGAAAAAAGAGAGCGAGCAGGGGAGAGAGGAAGAGGGCGGGAGGCTGGCGGAGGCCGCGGGAAGCGAGGATACAGCCGCTTTTTCTGTTTCGAACAAAATAGGGGTCCGTCCTAGGCCTTACAAAAATTTGTGATTTTTAAGTGAAGGTGGCAAGCGAAATTTTTTAAGGCCGCTGACAGCGTAGGGGAAGGGATTTGGGATGTGGTGCGGCCTAGATATGCTGCAGAAATTAGTCACCCTATTTTTCCTCAAATGAAGACTATGGTTTATGTTGTGAAACGGTGGAAGGATGGGATTAGGGCATGCGGTTTAGACCTGAAACTTAGAGACTTGTGCATTAAGGGATTTAGGGCTTGGGCGTGATGGAAGTTAGCGGATGGAAGAAGAAACAATAGAGATGCTGCGGTTTGGATGCTAATGAGATAACTATGGCTGAATAGAAGAGTCTCACCTCTATCCTAAACGCAATGATTTTTCAGCGTCTTACCAAAGAAAAAAGAACCTCTGAAATCTCACCAAGGAGGACAAAGAAGCCTCTTGCCTCCCAATCACAAAGAAAGTGGTCATTCTATAGTAGCTTATGTTTCGCTGAGCATCTACTTTCTTGAAAAAAGTTGTATGAAATATCTATTATATCCTTAATAAAGAGAGACCTTATCCATAGATTTTGATAGCTTCGTTTTTCTGTTGACCACACCTTCCCCTTTCTTTTCCCGCGAACCAAACAAGTCCTAAGGAACAAACTGTCCCACAATCAGAACCCTAACAATGAATGTGTAAACTTCACCGTGATGCTAACAGGCAAAACGATGCCTATATCAAAAATAATAATGATGATGATAAAACATAATAAAATAAAAGTCAGCTTATCATAATCAAAAATCAAGTAAACAAGAGAAAATCCACGATTTAAAAAAAATGCACAAATACAAGAAGACAACAAAGATTTAGGCACAGATATTCATAGCGAACGATAAGCGCAGCAAGATTAAAGCGAGTTCAGAATAAAATTTAGATCCAACCTCAACAGATCATAGGAAAAACGGGAGATGGAATCGGCAATGTAGGGCTCGAGGGAGAGGTAGTCGGAGAGGGTCATAGGTTGGAAGAACCGGTGGGAGATCCACATCAAGGTCTAGGGATAGGGCTTGATGGAGAGAAGGGATGGGAGATCAGCGCAGCTAGTTCGGTTTAGATAAATAAGGAAGAGGGAGGACAGCGTGAGGAACAAAGGCCAGATATAGATGAAGAAAAGAGAGGAAGGGGGCGAAAGGACAGAAATGATATAAGAGACTCACCTATGGGATTGAGAACGGGAGGCCTGGACGTGAGAGAACCGCTGCCGATTTGGCCGCCGGAAAGGAGAAGTGGAAAGGGAACGGGGAGGGATGCGATCGGGATCGAGTTGGGGTGGGAGGAACCGGGGCTGGGCAGGGGGATCAGTTGCACCGCAGCTTGGGCACGTTTGACCCACCCGAATTATATATTTATATGGACTGCTGCAATTTCACCTCCACTAGGTGTTAATTGCTGCCATTCTGACTCTTTGACTTTAATTTTACCAGGGTCCTGCCGACTGCCGTGCCATGCGCCTGATAGGATATAGGAATATTGTAATTTTATTATAGAAAAATGTATTCAGGGAAGCCGGTTGCAATTTTGTTGCTGGGATGGAGTCTTGGAGATAAAGATGGGAATTTCATTTCTTTGAAAAATTCTAGTTGCACAACGCTTCTTCCTTTATGATGGTGGAGATTAATGCATCAGCAACCGGGTGAGGAACGGAAGAAGTGTAAGAGCGAGAGTAGGGAGATTTTGTACACTTAAAAGGCCTTGTTTTTGGATGTTCATCTCTATATATTTATAGCTTTTTTAAATAATCTTGCAAAAACTTTTTATTTATTCAATGTCTCTATGGTTTGCTACTGTTGGCAACTATGGAAGGGTTACATTTGCTCAATCCAAGTTTAATTTTGATCTTTTATTTCTAGACTCTCGGTATGTAAGAAAGCTTTTCTAGCCAGCATATCAGCAACTCCCATGTCATATAGCATATATATTAGACAAAATATGGATATATAACCTAAAATATAAAATAATATTAGCAAAATAAATGCAAAAAAAAAGCCCTTATTTCTGAAAACTTTAGCTTGTTTTATTCAAGTTAACATCTTGATTTTGTACAAAACTATGCACATATCAACCATGATTTTTAATCTATTTGTATGTTAACTAATAAATATGTTACTAAACATTTTTTAAATCAATTAATACCAATACAATTAATAATATCATTTTAAGTATGTAAACCAATTTTTCCGACTAACCACTCTTCATTTAAATTATATCCTATTGAATCTCTTCAACAATTTATTGTGAACAAGCTGAACATGCAGATAATTTTCTACCCTAGTCACAAGCTTAATCATACTTTTAGAAGCACTTGAATAATATTTTGAAATCCATGAGCAAAGATATGCATAACTTTAGCCAAGATTTGTGTACATAAAAGCTTGAAGTTCTCCTATCAATTAGGTTAAACTTTACCGGCCAAACTTCTTTGCCATACCTAGATGTTTTTGGCAGTAAAAGTAATAATTATATACCCTTCTTGGATAAAGATCAAACTAGGCATATCTTATGGTGAAATTTAAAACTGGAAAGCAAGATATCTAAAATTTCAAGCAATAATTGACTGCTTCTTCAAGTATTTCAAATATAAGTTATAATATTTTCATCAAAGTAGCCAAATCAATACTGGTCACATATATGAGCCAACAACAACTTATCCTTTGTAGCAAATTCTATACCTTAGAAGTATCAAAATTAGTTGCAAAAGATAAATCTATTAATTTTCTTCTTTTCTTGCTGAACAAGAACATCCCTTTGCAACTCTGCCACCACCGCATGTGGATGAACCATTGTCCCTAGAAAAGAATTAGGGAGGATGTAGCTACAATTTGTCATAGGCATTTGACTAAATATTTAGAATAAGATCATTACTTTAAGCTTCCATGTACATCATTCTATAGCTATTTTCAAAGTTGCAAATTTATTTAAAATCCATGGACATTTAGAACTTATGAAACAAAGAATTAGTCAATTCAAAGAGAGAAACTATTAATAACAAATCATGCAAAAGTTAGGGGAAATAAAGAAAAGCCTCTTATTTGATCCAATATGTAGTCCGTTATGTTATGATCATGCTTGGTTGTCAAGAATAGAAATTAATAATGATTTCTCAATTCCTAGAAATGACAAGGAATGACTTATTCTGATTTCGGTGTTTGGATAGATCGAGGTAGTGTCGAGACAATGAAGCAAATTTCTAGGATATAATATGACATATTAGTAATAATATAAAATCATAATTAATATTATTTGTACTATTGATATTATAGATATTAATAAAGATTATATTATGATATTATGATCATGATTATCAAAATGATATAGTATATAAATGGCATAATATAATAAACATCATTCATAATACTATATAATTTATAATTTTATGGATCATGTAATCAGTATCAACATTCGGGTGACATCAGGGTTCAAACTTGAATCTGCATCACTAAATATTGATATAAGTTGCTAAGACTCATGTGTTTTGTTTAGATGAAGGCTTGATATAGATTTCGTTAGTAGTAATAATATTAATAACGTAATATTAAAAGAGAAGATTAATACAGTTTGTAACATTATTATCAGTATCACATATTATATTGCTTATATCATTTTTTTGATAATCATTATCATAATATTATATAATATTAATGCAATATAACATTATTATTAACATTGGTAATATATATAGTACAAATAATATCATCAATATTAATTATGATTTTATAAGTAATAATATATTAATATTAATATCATATTATATGCTAATGGTTTGCTACATTATCTCGAGTTGCGTGGATTTATCCAAACATGGGAGTTCCCAACGATTTCTAGGAGTGGAAAATTATTCTAGGTTTCCATTTTTGACGACCAAACCTCACCCAGAGAACAAACCTGACTTGCTATCCCATGTTCCTTCTCCAAAATGGAAAGGTTTCAATAGCAAGCAATGGCCGTCTAACACCACGTCAACATAGTTGCTAGCTAGCAAGCACGTCCAAAATTAGTGCTTTTTAATTTCTTGGTAGTTGGCCAACAGATTTTTTTTTTTTTTTTGGGGGGGGGGGGGGGGGGGAATGGGCAGCAAGTTGCTATCGGCTCTCACAAGGTAGCGCATTTATCTTATCTACGATGTTATTCTTTTTTCCCTCTCTTTTAGTTATTTAAGGCACCATGCTCACCACTCCATTCTCGGGTATGCTTCCATGATCTCTATTTCACCTTTTGATCTGTTAGCCTATAGCAAGTCCATCATTTGTAAGTTTTTTTGTGGAAATCCATTTTCTGTAAATAAAATCCATCTTTTGCAAGTTACTAAGGAATCCCATCCCTCGAAAATATAATATTTATTATTGAGATATTTTGGGAAGGAGGATATTCTGGGAAGGGTGTATTTTGAGAATGGAAAAGTGTTACATGGGATGTTCATGCGCATGTACTTTTCATGATAAGCCAATATTATTTTTTTTAGAAAAAGTTTATATTATATTGTAAATTGAGATATTATAAAATAAAAATATTTAATAACTGTAATACGATAATTATGAAAGTTTCATATGCTAACTAAAAAGGTGAACAAATCAACAAACTAATATAGTAACTTAAAAAATTTAAGTAAAAAAGATGGGAATATAAAATAAAAAATAAATATTCCAAATCTAATTGTAGACATCCCTAAGTATACCTTGCTAAGCTACTTAGACCTAATTAATAAGTGATCATAAGCTAGAAATGAGCTCAATTGTTTTGATTGATCTTCTTCTAACCAATCCTCCATGCTTCAATCGAACTTCAATTGGTCAAAGACTCCAACTTTTTAACCTTTAATTGATTAACTGCGATACTAATTGCAGTTTATTGAGCCCAATTTGCAAGTCCAATGGAGCAAATGTCCCGTCAATTTCTCCAATTTTCTTGAACTGGCTAGCCAATGCTTTGGTTTGGTTTGAATCACTAGCCCAACTCTAATTATCCTTCAACTGACCCAATTCCCACTAGTCCTCCATCCCGATTTGGTATGATTTGCGATTCTTTTAGAGGAGCCAAAAATACTTCTTGGAGTTCAAAAAGTACTTTTGGGCAATATATGGGTGTTTGATTAAAAACCTGAAACATCTTTCTAGTCCTTCTAGAAGCTAAAAAATCTCTGCTTGGCAAAAGCTTTAATTGGCAACTTCTCCCAAAAGTGCTTTCTAAAACTCGTCTAAGTGTGACTAAAATGCCTCTTAATTTTGTAGATTTATTATATTATATTGCATATTTGTTGAACCTAAAGGATTGATTTTGATAATGTAAAACAGTTGAGTCAAAAGTTGACTAACCTATTGCCTTGAGTTTTAGTAATTAATTTCAAAAAGCAAGAAGAAAGCCTTCAGCCACTCTCAAAAAAAAGATCATCTAACTGAAGCTCCACATCAAGAAGCAAAAGTTTGAAAGGCCATGAAAACATTTTTTGGAAGCTCACTTGCAAAAATAGAAAAATCTATTTTGAGATACCTCAAAAGTCGACTCCGGTACATTGTCGCTGACTGATGCACTTTCACGAGCCGACTCCAACAGATCACTAGTCAACCCCAGAATAGTCTCAAAAAACAGACAGAAAGTCAAGAAATTTATCACATCAACAAGTTGACCCTAGAAATACTCGAGCCACCCAAAACTACTCAAGCCAACTCCAACTTAGCAAGAGTTGACCACAAACAGAAATGGGTCAACTCCATAATGGCCATAGAGAAAAGACCGAGAGCTGAAAAAATTATCGTGTTAGCAAGTCGACCCCCAGAATTTACGAGCCGACACTAGACAAACAGGAGTCGACCTCAGAAAGAGACGAGTCGACCCTAAAACAACCACAGTGAAAAGACAGAAAGTAGTAAAAGTTAATCCGTTGAAGATTTAACCCCTGAAAGCAACAAGTCGACCTCAGTCATCTGACGAGTTGACCCCTAAACTGAGAGAAACAACTTTATAGTGCCACAGATGAAAGACAGAGTGCAGTAGAAATATAAGCAAGCTTGAGCCGACTCTTGTATATCATGAGCCAACTTTTAGAAATCTCTAGTCGACCTCTCTGTGTGTGACAACACTAATGACTAGTTTTTATGTGAGTCTGAACGACAGTTTTCATCTCACAACAGCTCAATTAACTGTCTAACAGCTAGAAAAGTGTTCCAACCTTCTCCAAAGAGCATAAATGCTTGGGAATACCAAAGAAAATAGAGAGCTCAAGCACCACAAAGATAAATCTATTAGAGCAAGAAAGATAAAGCAAAAAGAGAAAACTTTAAAGAGAATATCAGTCAAGTGCTTTCATTGTGAGTTGAAAGATGACATCTTCAATATTAGAGAGTTGGTGAAGCACATTCAAGAGCACTCACGTCAACCGACAGAGTGTAGCTCCATTCATTATTTTGTGTTTACTGTCTTGGAGTTGTATTTACTGTAACAACATTTACTTATTTTTATTCTTTACTATAACAAGTTTTAGGGATTGAAACTTAGGGAAAAGATTCATCCAAATCTTGAATTAGATTGTGTTGAGCCTAGAATAGCCTCGAAAAATGTTTCGGTTGATTACCTAAAAAATCAACTAGGTTGATTGTGAACTCGAAAAACAATCAGTTGAAGGTTTTAGTTGATTGACCAAGAAAAATTAACTGAGTTTGGTTATGATTTCGAAAAATAACTAGGCTATAATTTGGGTTATAGATTTTAGTAAAATTTCTTAGAAGAAAGTCTTAAAGAGTAGATATAGGTATAGGTTAGCACCGAACCACTATAAATTTTTTTTGTATTTGCCTTGCTTATTTTTCTTGCTTTAATTTCTTGCATATTTGTTTAATGCTCATTTGTTGAATTCAATTTTTTTTTAAACATTTAATTCTGGTGCATTATTAGATAAAGTTTTTAAAAAATTCAATTTATCATCCCATTTTGAGCTATATAGCTGGGCAACAAGTGGTATTAGAGCATGGTACCTAAGCTACTCATTGACCTAACCGTCAAGAGTTAAAGATCTATGGTAGCCTTTATTGGTACCTCCTTTGCTGAGGGGCAATCCATAATAAGCCCCCCTTTGTTTGTTGGCACCAATTACATAGTTTGGAAAGCACACATACGTATTTTCATTCAAGTGCTAGACTACGACATGTGGAATATCCTAATCAGTAGACCTCACACACCCACAAAAATAATCAATGGTGTGTCTCTTCCCAAAGCCAAAAGAGAATGGGATGAATTTGATAAAAACATGGCACAACTAAATGCTAAAGTCATGAATATTTTATATTATTCTTTAGATGCTAATGAATTTAATCAAATATCTACTTGCTCTTCTGCTAAAAAAATTTAGGATAGGCTGGATGTAACTCTTGAAGGCACTAACTAGGTAAAAGAATCTAAAATTAATATTATACTGATTATGAACTATTTAAAATAGAGTCCAATGAGTATATTTCTCATATGTTCACTCGTTTTAGAAACATTATTAATTGTCTTAAATGTTTTGGTAAATCATATTCTAACAGTAATTTAATTAAAAAGATTCTCATATCTTTACTGAGAATTTGGAAGGCAAAAGTCACTGTTATATAAGAAGAAAAGGACCTTAACACTCTTCTCCCAGAAAAACTGCTGGGTTCATTGATGACTAGGGGTGCAAATGGGTCGAGTCGGGTCAGGTTATAAGTGACCCCAACCCAATCCGATTTCTTGTTCTGGTCGTAATTTTGAATCAGTCCCAACCCAACAGAAGATCGGGTCAGGTCGGTCAGGTCCACCACTATAATTTTTGACCCAATGGGTCATTCGGGTCGGGTCCACGTATAATCCGGATCCAACCCAAAAAATTTGGACTCGGGTCGGGTCCGGATCAGATCAACCCATCAATGGCTTCAGAACTTATTTGCACCCCAGCGACTTGCGGCCCGTGGGCCCAAATAATTTTACAGATTCGGATCGGGTCGGGACAGTTGTAGGATTGAAAATCTAAAATTATCCAAATTTTAAATGTGCCGAGTCAGGTCGGGTCTGAATTCAGTAAACCCAGACTTGAGCCAAAAAATAGCAAGCAAATAATTAGAATGATCAGATAAGTTTGAGGTGAAACAAGACACCTGACAGAATCTCTCACTGCTTCAGCTTCTATTCTTGTTAATACGATCGGGCGTGTTGCCCAAGGTGACAACCCAAGAGGGGGGGGTGAATTGGGTTTTCTAAAAATTATGTTCCCTAATTTTTACTTTGAATAGAATGCAGCGGAATAATAAGATGTTATTTACTTAAGCTCTAGGCAATTACAAGTAAAGCAGTGGAAGATTAAGCTAGAGCAATTATACTATGGCTTTAGGGTGCAATTGATCTAAAATTAACTTATAGTTGTATGATCAATTTTAATCTATGTGTATGGTAAGAATGGAGTGGAAGCTAAGCAAATCACTTATAACTCTATAGAAACAAATCTAGAGATATTACACAATCAAGCATGAATGGAAGGCATGAAATACAAGAGATAAAGCATCACAAACACAAAGATGTATAGTGGTTCGGTGCACCCCAGCACCTACATCCACTCCCCAAGACCTCTTGGGAATTTCACTATAATCCCTTAGATTACAGTCGGTTGTTTTACAAGCTCACAACCCAACTTGTTGTTTTGCGAGATCACAACGAACTCGGTCGGTTTTCACAGGCTCACCGACTAGAACCAACTGATTGTTTTCACGGGCTCACAATCCAACCCAGTTGGTTTTCCCAAAGGCTCACCAACCACAACCTTACAATGATTGTTTTCCGGGTTCACAATCAACCCGGTTGGTTTTCCCCAAAGGCTCACCAACCACAACCTTACAACGTTGGTTTTTCCCTTTGGCTCACCAACAAACCTTAACCCCTTGATTCAATCCCTTGATTGAATCAAGTTACAAGATATTAGAATAAGAGTTTAAATCAAATACAAGCTTCTCAAATAAGCAAATATAGCAAATGTAAATAAGTAAAGAAAAGAGAAGAAGCCCTCAAACTAATTTGTAGATGGAGGAACATCGGCTTCTTCTTCACTTGCCCCTCTTCTGATTTTGCACGAAGTAGAGGATCTCCGAGGCAGCACACGGATGGAGAGGAAGCTTTGGGATTCACTTGGATGCTCTTCTTCTCTCTATTTTACTTTAAATGGCCCTTTTGTGCTTATGGGAGATTTTCCTTGTAATCTCTTTCAAATCTCTTCCCTAAATGTTTTCTCCCACTTCCATACCTTCTCTCCTAGCTCTCCTCTTGATTTTATAGCTTTAGAAGGAGTGGAAACAAAAATCTAGCCGTTAGAGACAAAAATAGAGCCGTTGGAATCAAGAAAAAACTAGCCGTTATGCCTCCCAGCGTGCTCGAGTCGACTCGGCTGAAGTAGGAGTCGACTCGGCTGAAACAGGAGTCGATCTGTGAATAGTAGTCTGCCGGCACTGTAGCTGGGAGTCGACTCCTGAAGTTGGGAGTCGACTCCTGAAGTTGGGAGTCGACTCGAGATCACTGTAGCGTTGAAAAATAACTCTCTGTTTTTTTTGTTTGTTCTCAGTCGGAGTCGACTCGTAGAGTATCGGAGTCGACTCGAGAACTGTTTCTTGAAACTCTAGAGTGCCAGAGTCGACTCTAAACTTCCAGGAGTCGACTCGAGGACTATTCTTTTGAATTTTTCTTTGAATTTGCTCCTTCAACTTGAATTCTTTGAACTTGAAACTTGGGCCAATGAATTGTAGCTTTCTTCTAACTTTTCTTGAGAGTTTTGGAGGCCTTCTTGTATTCTTCCACCTTGCTATGTTCCTTGCAAAATAAATATCTTTCTTCTTGCAACACAAACATTAGTATTTATACTTCAAAGTTTTGTGATCATCAAAATCAATCTTTAAGTCACTCTTTGGGTCATCAGGGCGCTTCAACAGAAAATATAGCCAATCAAGCCTGACAAAATCTCTCACTACTTTAGCTTCTATTATTCATCGCCCTTATACTGGCATATCCTATTCCTCTTCATCATCATCATCTAGCTCCTCCAATGAATCTAGAACTTAAGATCTTTTCTTATCATCCTTTTTGTACAGATCTCTAAGTCTTTTTGAGTTGTACCTAACTCTCATACTTCATTTTCACTTTTATTTTGAGAGTTTCGTACTTCTATTTGAACTATGTCTATTAATAAAAATTATAGTTTTATTTCAAATACTATATGTTTGGATGTTTGCAGTTCTAGTTCACGTAACATGTGCTTTTAAAATGCCTTAACATTACAATAAATAAAAAAGCTATAGATTAAGTACTTATTTGATTTTATAAATTGTGTTGATCCATCTAACTATGTGAAATACTACAATGAATATTTTAGTCTGAATGACTCTCATGTTTATTCTGTAAAATGGTGCCCTCCTTATTTATAATGACAAAAGGGGGGAGAAAGAAAAAGGGGGAAGATACCGAAAGGAAAAGGGAGAAAGAAAAAGGGAAAGAAATAAAAATGAGAAAGAAAATGGTAAAAGATTCAAGATAAAACCTCAAGAGAAAAGTATAAGAAATGCAAAAAAGGGGAGTAAAAGAAAGGAACTAGAGAAAATGCTTAAGGTAAAATTTCAAAGCAAATTGAACATCTTTCCAAATGATAATTTGAAATTCCTCTTAATTGTCTTAAATGTCTTGAGAAATTATATTCTAACAGTGATTTAATTAGAAAGATTTTCAAGTCTTTACTGAGAATTTGGGAGGCAAAAGTCACTGCTATACAAGAAGCAAAGAACCTCAACACTTTTCTTATAGAAGAACTGCTAGGTTCATTAATGACTAGGGGTGCAAATGGGTCGGGTCGGGTCGGATCAGGTCATGAGTGACCCCGATCCAACCCAATGGAAGATCGAGTCAGGTCGGGCCAGGTCCGTTGCTACCATTTTTGATCTAATGGATCGTTCGGGTTGGGTCCATGTATAACCCAGACCCAACTCAAAAAATTTGGGCTCGGGTTTGGTTCGGGTTGGGTCAACCCATCCATGGCTTTAGAACTTATTTGCACCTCCACGACCTACGGCCTGCGGGCCCAAATAATTTTACAGATTCAGATTGAGTCAGGTCGGGTCGGGTCGAGGCGGGGCGGGTCGAGTTGTAAGATTGAAAATTTAAAATTATCTAACTTTCAAATGGGTCGAGGGGTCGGGTCTGAATTCAGTAAACCCAGACCCAACCCAGAAAATGGAATAAATCCAATTTTAGGACCCGATCTGGCCCATGGGTCCTCCAAAATGGGTCGGGTCGGGTCTAAGTGGGTCAGATCGGATTGGATCACAAGTCGACCTGACCCATTCATAGCCTTATTGATGGAGGAGTAGAGCTGATCATGGGCCTTCTGGCCCGCCCAGCCCGGTCCGAAATTTTTCGGACTTGGGCATTAAAAAAAGGCCCATGGGTCGGGCCTGGGCAGGAAAAGCGGTCCAACCAAAAAAATCGAGCCGAGCCTAGTCAGGCCATTCTGGCCCATTTTCAGATTCCAAACAAAGAAAAAATCGGGCCTGTCGGGTCGGGCCTATCAAGTCGGGCCGGGCTAGACGGGCCTAGAACCAGATTTATAAAGTCGGGTCGGGCCTGGACAAAAATTTAAGCCCGACAGTTGGGCCGGGCCAGGCCTGGGCAAGACCATCGGGCCTAATTTCTGCTGTAGAGCCCGGCCCGGCCCGGATTTTGATCAGCTCTATGCAGGAGTATGAGCCTAAGCCTAGGGCGTGTGTGGAGATTGAGTCTCTTTCTTGGATGAGCACCAAATTACATTGGGTCTACAAAGTTTCAGCACTGAATTACAGTGAGTCCAAGATTTTCAGCATCTAGTCACATTGGGTCCTAGTGTTTCAATGCCCAATTACATTGAGTCCTAGTGGCGTTGAAGAGTCCTAATTTATTTAGAGACTTTGTAATAAGTCCATGTATCATGTAAAAGAGTCCTAGCTGATATGGACTTTTAATCAAGTGTCAATTAAAGAGTCCGAGTTAATTAGGAGTCTTAAGTTAAGGAGCATAGGTCCAACTGTTGCCCAAGGTGACAAGCCAAGAGGGGGGGGGGGGGTGAATTGGTTTTTCTAACTTTTTGATTCCTTAATCGAGTTAATTGATGAGTAAGTAATTGTAGTAAAGTAAGACAATACACAATGCAAACACACAACAAATATAGTGGTTCGGTGCTCTCCTAAGCACCTACGTCCACTCCCCAAGCGACCCCTTGGGAATTCACTATAATCCCGCGGATTACAGTTGGATTGTTTTCCGGGCTCACAATCCAAAAACCTTTACACTTTGGTTTTCCGGGATCACCAAAAACCTATGTTGGTTTTACGGGCTCACCAACAAACCTTCACAATTGGTTTTACGGGTTCACCAACAACCTACGTTGGTTTTACGGGCTTACCAACAACCTACGTTGGTTTTACGGGCTTACCAACAACCTACAATGTTGGTTTTACGGGCTTACCAACAAACCTTACAACAAGAATAAAGAACAAGGAACTAAAGCTCCTAAATGAGCAAATAAAACAATTATGAGCTACAAAGAAGAGTTTAGAATATAGTTATCCCTTTAATAAGGCTCTTCTCTTCTTTGTCACGATTGCTTCACTCTTCAAGGGTTGGTGGAGCTCTTAATGTCTCTTGGAATCTGCTCAACCACTTTCTTTTGGCTCTTTGAAGGAAGCAATTGAATGAAGCTTGCCTTGCTAGGGTTCTCTCTTGAATGCACTTGATGTATTTTCTAAAGCTTACTTCCTCTGATGAATACTCCCTCTTAAATACTTCTCCAACCTCCAAATAGTCCTTCCTGACCGTTGGATTGAAGAAACTAGCCGTTTATAGCCGTTGGGAGTCCAAAAAGTACTTCTGCACAACTAGCCGTTATGCTTCTGCCCGTGCTTGGGTCGACCCAAACTTTTCTTGGGTCGACCCAAACCACTGTTCATCAGACTTGGGTCAGCTCAAGCTTTTCTTGGGTCAGCCCTCTCAGAAAATACAGAACCTTGTATTTCAGCCTTCCTTCACTTGGGTCGACTCAACTCTTTTTGGGTCGACTCAAGGTTGGGTCGACTCAAGGTTGGGTCGACCCAAGGTTGGGTCTACTCAAGATCAGTTAGGGTCGACCCTCTCAGGGATTCCAGAGACTTGTTTTCTTGAGGCTTGAGGATGGGGTCGACTCAACTTTCACTTGGGTTGACCCAAGTACTTTTCATCCGTGCCATAAGTGCTAGAATGTGCCAGAATGTTTCTTGATGTGCCGGGATCGACTCCACCTCTTCTAGGGTCGACTCCTACTTTGTGCCAAGTGTTCCAAAGGCGTGCCAAACGTATCGGGGTCGACTCCAAACTAATTGGGGTCGACTCTAACCATGTTTTTCTGCACTTTGAAGGTTAGTTATGCTCATTGAAACAACAATATGATATTCCAAGCAAATTATGATGCATGGCACAATAAAGTTTCATACCCTTAACAGTAGAAATTACCGAATTGCCCTTTTAGGTATTTTTAACGTGAAACTTTGCCAAAATGGATTCTTGAGCTTTCTACCATTCTCTATTACAAATTTTATCTCGTTATCATTTCTTGAGAGTGGTTTTGACCATATATTCTTAATGTATCGTGAATGTATCGAGGGTGTGTCATTTATCAATGATGTATCGAATATTTCTTCCTTACTCACTTATGTACTGGATTAATTGAGTTAATAGCATTAGCACTTCCATATGGCCTCAATGGCTTTGTAAGCATCAAAATAACACTAGGATCCTCAATCTCCCCCTTTTTGATGATTACAAAACATTGAGTATAAGCAAATTGATATTCATGTGAGAAGTAAGGTTTAATGTATAGAAAATGCTTTTGGTGTAATGGTTTCAAATAGTCCAATTTAGAGAATGTATCAATGAACCAAAAGCTTCCCCTATCTTATCCAAGTAGAATGCCTAATGAATTTTAGCTTTGCTTCCCCTTAAAGCAAGAGTTTCAAGCTATGTATCGAGGCAAGAAAAATCTCTATGATTATGTGCCAGATTCAGATTTTCTCTTTGTCAAATGTCTCCCCCTTAAGTGTATAATACATGTCTCCCCCTTAAGTATGCAATATATCCCTTTTATATTTTCTCCCCTGTTATATTTTCTCCCCTATACTGTTTTTCTTATAGAATTTGCCTCTAGTTTCTCCCTTATATTTTCTCCCCCTTTTTGTTATCATCAAAAAGAATGAATAACAATGAAATGGATAGCATTGTAATGACAATCACAAAGATCATAACTCAAGAGAAACATTGTCTATGCCAAAAGCACTATGTTTTAGAGAAGAAATACAAACTACCACAAAGAGCAAATGTAAGTCAAAACAAATACAAAGTCTGGGAGATACTTTAAGAACATACTTCATGATAATGCTTTAGAGTTAATCAGCTTTAACATAATCAACATATTTTAATTTAAGCTGATTGATATTCAATTCAAAACATAAAGCATTATGAGCATATACTCAGATATTTCTTTTTCTTTTTGACAATATCAAAACGATTGCAAAATAATGAAATATTAAGCACAAGACAATATTTCATTCAGTGCATGCCAAATTATTGCAAGAATATGAATTATGTGACTCAAGGCAATACTGTCAGGGCAAAATAATGAGTATAGATCAGAGCCAATTACTATAGTTTTAAAATTATGATTGGATCACATCAAAATCAAGGATGAAAAGTTTGGCTTTAAAAATGAGACATTTAAGATGTGAGCCAGAAGAGATCTCTAAATATAGATTCCAAAGATAGTTTTCAAATTAAGTGTAGATGAAATCTTTTTCAAGTTATTTCAAGGAGTATCAAGAATAATATTCAAAGAAAGCACGAATGAAAATCCAACTTTTTTTTTTTATAAATATATTAAGTATATAGCAAAATGAGAGCAATCTAATTAATTTTCAGAGTATAGTATAAGAGTAAATAAAGATCAAAACTTATATACTCGAAAAATATAAGATTATGTTGAATCCTTAATTCTTAATGACTTCAAAGTTCTTTCATGATATAAAAGTATTGGGGCATAGATACCAAAACATAAATTTATGCAATGTAGGATATATAAAATTCAAGACTTTGAAAGTTCTTTTAGAGCTCTTTTAAAGACTTTATTTTACTCCTTTAAAGATCATAGCATCAAAATCAATTAAAATGAATTGGTTCAGGATTGAAACACTAAAGTGCAACCCAATAAGAACTCATAAGTAGATTCTAAGATAAATTTTCGATACTAAAACAGATGGAATTCTTTTCAACTAATTTTTAGAAATAAATGATTTAGCGATGAATATAGATGGAAATCCAACTTTCAAAAGATATTCAATGAAGCACAAAGTTTAATACCACATTACATTTAGTATTCTTTGTCTCATCTTTAGATGCGAATTTACACGATTATGTTCTATATGATCTCTCCCTCTGAAATTTTCTTTCTCCCCTTTAATTAATCATTTCATTTGAGAGTTTAGAGTTTGAAGATAATTTTCAATAAAGAGATTGAGTATTTAAAGCTCTCCCTCAAAAGATGTATTTTCTTTCAAACGTTTTTTTTTGTTCTTCTATAATATCAAGGATGTAGAGTGATCCAGAATTTTTCAAAATTTATAGCAATCACTCTTTTTAATCTTTCAAGAATAAATTATATTTCCTCTTTTTTTTTTGAATATGTATGGAAATATTAATTAGAAAATAATTCTTTTGAAGCTCAAATTTCTTTCAAAAGTAATTACATTTTCTTTCCTATAAGAATTATTGAAGTGAGTTGAAATATTTTAAGCTTTAGGATCATTAACTCTCTTCTTAAAAATAGCTTTTCTTTTTTTTAATGATAGAAGCATTTAATTATGCAGGAGTGTATATTCAAAATATTAATTTCTTAGTCATAGTTTTTCAGCAATGTATATATGAAGCACAATAAATCTTTTTAATATCAAAATAACATCATATGTTTAGAACCATTTGTTTGCAATCAAGATCATTAAAAAACACATCATTTAGACCAATTTCAGTACACTTATAAGATAAAAAATGATATGTTTCAGATGCGTATCGGAGCAAACAACCAAGGTATCAAAATTAATTCTATTTTTCTTAAGCTGTAGTTTTTTATCTAAGAATCATAGTAAATTATTCTCCAGCATGATGCAATCTTTGAAGCATATAATGAAAGTTACGAAAAATGCAACGATAGAAGTATTTTTAAATTAAGTTTAAGCTTTTATACAAAATCAGATTCTGAATTTTATAAAAATTTTCAAGGAAGCTTTCAGGATTATAATTTGAGATATGCATCTTCTACATTGTTGCTCATCTTAAACTATTAAGATTGAAAACACATATTTCAAAAACATTAGAGCACATCCAGAATCTTTGTAATTCATATTGAATTTTGGTACAAATTGGAGGACATTATGTACTAATGTTAGGCAAGTTGAAAGATAAATTATAATCAATTCATTCTGCCTAATTTGCAAATTCAGATTATTCTTTTCTTTTATTTTTCAGAAGACATTCATTAAAATAGAAGTATCCTTTTCTTCTTCTTTTTATAAATATATTCAACTTTCAGATTTCAAAGGTGATCATGAATGACAAATCTAAAATTTCTTTCAAAAATATTTTTAGAAAAATTCTTATGTAATTTTTCAAACATTCAAGCATTGGAACCAATTTA
This sequence comes from Phoenix dactylifera, assembly GCF_009389715.1. Lineage (NCBI taxonomy): Eukaryota > Viridiplantae > Streptophyta > Magnoliopsida > Arecales > Arecaceae > Phoenix > Phoenix dactylifera. Next base: position 204,668 of record NW_024067886.1, read on the forward strand.
ATAAGAAATTTTGTTTTTGATCAAGAGAGTACAAGAGAAATCCAAAATATCATTGATGAGTATAGAATACAAGTAAAAACAATTTTCATTAGGCTTTGGAACACAAGTTATTTTGAAGTCAAAGGTGAAGCAAAAACTTGTATACAAAGTTAAAGCCTATTCCAAATTATGAGTGTCATAAAAAGAAAAATAAATTTGCTATGGGTAGAAACATGTTTCAATCAAATTATTCAAGCATGGAGCATTTCAAACTGAATATTGAAAACATATAATTCAAAGTATGCAAAACCTAACAAGCATGTCATGGATCAAAATCAATTCTTTTCAAATAAAATTCTCCCTATTTAAATACAATTTAGCACTGATTTTATCCTTAAGGTGTGTTTTCAAGTGATTGAAACTTCATTTGCTTTTTTACAACCTTCTTATATATTTTCATTTATTTATCATTCATTCCCCAATTTTTTTTTTAATTTCTTTCTTTAACCACTCAATGAACATTTTGATTATCTTCATTTGTTTTTCGGTTTTACTTTTCTATGCTCTATATTCTATTTGCTCCCTATCTGGTGGAGCACGAGGTACTACCACTAGCCTCCCTATTGGCACCATCCCTATGATGAGCAATGTAGAAAGGTTAAACTGTTCTTTTTAAAAATGTTCACTCCAAACTCTTCCTATTTAATTATAGTTTATTACAGATTTTATCCCATCCAAAAGAATGCTCACACAAGTCTCACAAATGTGCTGAATATATTATCCTTGCTCTGCTTTTACTTAAGATTGGAGTATTTACTTAGTTTTTACTATCTCAACAGATTTTTATGAATCTTTTGATATCATTTAGATGTGATTCATTAGAATTAGTTTGATATCTTTGCATGTAAGCACAAAATGAGCATACAATTTGGCCTACAAGCTGTATGATATAGTAATACAGCTTCAAACAATAAAATTACCTTGCTCATCATTTTTAAACTCTACAATATGGGGTCATAGATATACCTTTCTTCATGCCAAACTTCTGTAAGAATATTCTTGTGAACTTACTTTAGCCAATGAAGATTTCCTTTCTTATTTATCTTAGTTTGGAGTTCGAGAGGAAAGATTAGTTCATCCATTTTACTCATTTCGAACTCATCCTGCATGAGCTTAGTAAAAACTTTACATAAAGCTTCATTAGTAGCACCACAAATAATGTCATCAATATATATTTGAGCAATTATGATATCAGAATTTTTCTTTTTGATACATAGTTTTATCACTATTACTTGCTATCAAAAAGTTACTTAATCTTTCACATCATGCTCTTGGTGCTTGTTCTAAATCAAATAGTGTTTTATCATGTTTGTAATGAATGTTTTTCAAATATAGATGGTTATTAAATAATATAAAAATTTTAATGATATAACCACACAGAAGTTCATTCTACACATTCATTTGACAAAATATAAGTCTCATAAAACAAACAAATAAAAATGGTTATCTTTGACTTCTAATCATGCAAAGATTTCATCAAGATCTATTTCATCTTTTCTGATTAATTCTTTTAGTAATTACCAATTCTTCTTAATTAAGTGTGTTTCCGAAAAACTCAATTTTGTTCCAAATATAAAAAGTTTTCAGATTCTTCAAAAAGATTTCAAATTTTATCCCTTTCAAAATGATTTAGTTTAACTTAACCAATTATCATCTTGTTCATTCTTCTTAATGTCTTTTAAATAGAAGCAAAATGACAAACTATATTTTCAATAAAAGATCTAGTTTTAATAAGAATAATATGAATTGACATTTCTACAACTAGTATCTTTTCATTGAATATTCTATATGCATTGCTTAAAGAGTAATATCCAAAGAAGCACTTGTTTTATCAGATTTGGCATATATTCATTCTTGAGAACATAATATGTATAACTGAAAAACATGAAGGTATGCACCATTTGATTTTCTGTTTTTCATGAGTTCATATAGGGTTTTCTTCAAAAATAGATTTAATAGAAACCTTATAATATGACAAGCTGTGATGATAGCATTAATCAACTGCTATCACAAGGCATTGTCCTTACACAACAAAGGTTCTATTTTTATAACCCCTATATGCAATAGTATTCTTGGTGCAAAAATAATTGTATTCAATATTATTTTTTTATGCAAACCTTATTAACAAATTGCAAACCTTTTTCATTTGAAACCTTTTGTAACTTTGTGCTAATGCGGAAAATATTTCAATTTAAATGCCAAGAACAAAACCAATATTAGCTTTGAGAAATTATCCACAATTACAATATCAGAAAGCTTATCTCCTAGGTTCACAATCCTAGAGATTCAAATAAATTTTTATGGAGAATTTTCAAAGGCTAAAGGTGAAAACAATATTTTCAGATTTAGAAATGATTCTAGTTTGTTTTTCTAGATGACATACATAGCAAACTTTGACCTTGCAAAAATTAATTTAAGTAAGCCAATGACAAAGTCTTTTGAGATTAAGTACATACTAGTATGAGTTGATTTTATATGCCAAAAGTAGTTTCTTTAATCTTGGTATTCATAGTGCATATATTTAAAGGCATACCAAGTATACATTCTCATGTCTATGATCAATAAAAGATAATACCATTGATAAAAACTCTCAATCAAGCATATAGAGAATTCATAGAGTTATTTTTAATAAATTAATTAATCATTTAGCAACTTATCCAGCAGTAAGTAAAGCATACTATAAAATGAAGTGATTTGATTATATTTTTAAAACTATTACCTATATCACAAAATTGATTAATACCTCTAATTTATGTTTTAATTAGATACTAAGGCAAAGAGAATGATGAGATGCAAGGATTACTAATTTCATTATTCTTTTCATTTCAATTACTTTTCTTAAGTATATTTTAAGTTTCATTCTTTACTATATATCTAGAGCACCCAATGTCTAAATTAACATCTTTTGTTGGAGCCTTGAGTGCTAGACACACCTACAGAAAATATTCAGATTTTCAACTTAGGAACCCAAGCTCTTTTGGGTCCTTGTAGGTTAGCTATTATTGTTCCTTTTGGAACCCATATTTTCTTAATAGCTATTTTGTCCATAGGCTTGCAGATTTTAGGATTATAAGGAATGTATTTCTGCATACTCTTATTAAATTTAACAAACATCAATTTAATATAAGTAGATGATGGATTTTTAATTTTTTGTTTTTGTTCATTAGGTTCATCAGATAAATTAGAATCCGTTTTAGGATAGATAGTGGAGGATTTAACACATATATCATTAAGAAATTTTTGTGTGTACCAAGATTGATATCCTAATCCAGCCTTTTCAAATTCAGCTCTTTGATTATTTATCATTAAGTTCAGTTTTTGAGAGCTGATAATAAATTTTTCAACTATAGGCTTAAATTTGTTAACTTCTTTAGTTAGCCTTTCATTGTCTTCTGAAAGTAATTTATTATTTTTCTGAGTTATATCATAGCTTTCAGCAAGAGATAGATTTTTCTGATTTAGCTTTTTATTCTTTAAACTAAGCTTCTTATATTCTAAGTATAGATCAGAAAAAGCATCATGAAGTTCATCAAATGTAAAATCAGATTGAGTTTCAGCATGTACTTTATCTTAGAATGAGAAATCACTTTGTGTTCCAATACATACCTTATCTTCATGTGCCATAAAGCAAGGATTTTTAATTTCAGTTTGCTGCTCTTCTTCTTCAGAGCTAGTTTCAGATTCACTAAAAATGTTAGTGCATTCATATTTACCTTCAAGCATATTCCAGATTTTCTTAGCAGTTATGCAAAAAGATATGCTATTAAGTTCACTATCATCTAATGCACAATATAGAATATTCATAGCTTTTGCATTTTGCTGAGCCATTTTCTTATCATGATTAGTGTTTGTGTGTAGCCCGTTGACTATGATACTCCATAAATCATAGTCATGTGCTTGAATGAAAATGCGCATGCATGCTTTCCAATGTGTGTAGTTTATGCCATTAAATAGTAGAGGTCGATCAATTAACTGTCCCTCTCCTAGAAAACTGTCTATTTGAGTTGTCATGATCTTTGGCTCTTTGACGGTTAGGTCAAAATCAAAAAGGCAAGGAATTATAGAGCTCCTGCTCTGATACCACTTGTTGCCCAAGGTGACAAGCCAAGAGGGGGGGGGGGTGAATTGGTTTTTCTAACTTTTTGATTCCTTAATCGAGTTAATTGATGAGTAAGTAATTGTAGTAAAGTAAGACAATACACAATGCAAACACACAAGAAATATAGTGGTTCGGTGCTCTCCTAAGCACCTACATCCACTCCCCAAGCGACCCCTTGGGAATTCACTATAATCCCGCGGATTACAGTTGGATTGTTTTCCGGGCTGACAATCCAAAAACCTTTACACTTTGGTTTTCCGGGATCACCAAAAGCCTATGTTGGTTTTACGGGCTTACCAACGAACCTTCACAATTGGTTTTACGGGTTCACCAACAACCTACGTTGGTTTTACGGGCTTACCAACAACCTATGTTGGTTTTACGGGCTTACCAACAACCTACGTTGGTTTTACGGGCTTACCAACAACCTACAATGTTGGTTTTACGGGCTTACCAACAAACCTTACAACAAGAATAAAGAACAAGGAACTAAAGCTCCTAAATGAGCAAATAAAACAATTATGAGCTACAAAGAAGAGTTTAGAATATAGTTATCCCTTTAATACGGCTCTTCTCTTCTTTGTCACGATTGCTTCACTCCTCAAGGGTTGGTGGAGCTCTTAATGTCTCTTGAAATCTGCTCAACCACTTCCTTTTGGCTCTTTGAATGAAGCAATTGAATGAAGCTTGCCTTGCTAGGGTTCTCTCTTGAATGCACTTGATGTATTTTCCAAAGCTTACTTCCTCTGATGAATACTCCCTCTTAAATACTTCTCCAACCTCCAAATAGTCCTTCCTGACCGTTGGATTGAAGAAACTAGCCGTTTATAACCGTTGGGAGTCCAAAAAGCACTTCTGCATAACTAACCGTTATGCTTCTGCCCGTGCTTGGGTCGACCCAAACTTTTCTTGGGACGACCCAAACCACTGTTCATCAGACTTGGGTCAGCTCAAGCTTTTCTTGGGTCGGCCCTCTTAGAAAATACAGAACCTTGTATTTCAGCCTTCCTTCACTTGGGTCGACTCAACTCTTTTTGGGTCGACTCAAGGTTGGGTCGACTCAAGGTTGGGTCGACTCAAGTTCGGTTAGGGTCGACCCTCTCAGGGATTCCAGAGACTTGTTTTCTTGAGGCTTGAGGATGGGGTCGACTCATCTTTCACTTGGGTCGACCCAAGTACTGTTCATCCGTGCCATAAGTGCTAGAATGTGCCAGAATGTTTCTTGATGTGCCGGGATCGACTCCACCTCTTCTAGGGTCGACTCCTACTTTGTGCCAAGTGTTCCAAAGGCGTGCCAAACGTATCGGGGTCGACTCCAAACTAATTGGGGTCGACTCTAACCATGTTTTTCTGCACTTTGAAGGTTAGTTATGCTCATTGAAACAACAATATGATATTCCAAGCAAATTATGATGCATGGCACAATAAAGTTTCATACCCTTAAATGTAGAAATTACCGAATTGCCCTTTTAGGTATTTTTAACGTGAAACTTTGCCAAAATGGATTATTGAGCTTTCTACCATTCTCTATTACAAATTTTATCTCGTTATCATTTCTTGAGAGTGGTTTTGACCATATATTCTTAATGTATCGTGAATGTATCGAGGGTGTGTCATTTATCAATGATGTATCGAATATTTCTTCCTTACTCACTTATGTACTGGATTAATTGAGTTAATAGCATTAGCACTTCCATATGGCCTCAATGGCTTTGTAAGCATCAAAATAACACCAGGTAAACTTAAATTAGTATTATTGCTAACAAATAATGATAAAATTGCCGCATTAATATTATATTTTTGTGGGGTACAGGTGATCAGAAATCAAAGCTAAAATGCACATTGGGTTCAAAAAGATGCATCACTATAGGTGACCAGCCAACCGCATGGACGACCCCAGTTGCACACTAAAAGGAGGTCAAGTTCAGCGGTCCACTTCGTCGCAGCTTCATTTTCCCTTCCCAGCATCTCGTGCGACCCAGCTTCTTCTGCATCTTAGCCCAAGCACCAGCAGTCCGTCTTCTCCGCTTGTGAAGCTATCTTGCACCCGAGTTCCAACCAATCCCAAGCGTTCAAGCCCAGCCGGTCAGCATCCCATGAAGCATTTCATCCGCGTCCGTGACCCAGTGTCCGCAACCATCCCGAGCATCTTCGCATCCCACACGTCTCGGATTTCCTTCCTCCCAAGCTTCCACGTTCACAGAATCCCAGCATCCCCAGATCTTCAGCGGTCCACGTTCGAGCTCCTCACGAATGCATGCGTCTTCCGCCTCTTCCCGGCGATTTTCCAGCTCTTCCGTTCGCAAGCGTCTCAGCCCGTATCAGCTGCGATCCAGCCGTCCCGACTTCAGCCATCTGAGATTGCATCCAGAATCCCAGCATGCCACGTCCGCGTGCAAAATCCACCGTGATCTCAGCGTATGCATCCCAGCTCTTCCGTCTTCCTCGCAGTCCACACATCTTAACATCAGCGATTCATCCGTGAAGCCTCCCAGCATGCCACGTCCGAATCTCCCAGCATCACAACGTCTGCAAGCATCTTCCGCGAGCCATCCACGGTTCAGATCTCCCAAGCTACCACCGAGCGTCCACGCTCCAGCTTCTCCCGTGAAGCTTCCCATTTCCGCATCCTCCGAACCAGCATCCGATTCTTCCGGGATTCGCAATCATCCGAGTCCCAGTCAAGTATCCGCGTCCGAATCTCCCGCGCCCAATGCCTGCGATCGTTCCGTGATCCAAATCCCATGATTCCGCGTTCGGATATTTTGCAACTGGATCAGGGATCCATCGCACGAGCTATATGAGGCTTCCGCTCGGCTGGGGAATGAATGGAGACATAAAAATTCACAAAAGTAATTTGGGCATAATCCATCTTCAGTAGGCATGAAATGTCTACCCTAATCTAAGGTGGCAGCACATCGCATCTTCCCTAAGCATGGACTATCTTATATTTACCTAGTGATCATGAAGAACAGTTGTACGAACATCATACTTAAAATCACAGAAATTAAATATGATTCAAAAGAAGATATCCATTAAAAACATTAAGTTCATACAACCCCAAGAATATAAAATCAAATATAAAACCCGTGTCCCTTTGTTAGGGCTACATCCGGCCCTGGAGAAGAGATCAGCCCTGCATGGAGTTGGAGACGGCAGCAGCAGCACAGCAGCGGGCTCCCATCTCTCCCTCTTGCGATTTCCTGGAGAACGGCTCCTTCTTAGCTCTAGGGGAAGTTATTCCCAAAATAACCAAGAAACCTTCTCTCTCTTTCCTTTCTCTCATTTTTTATTCTCTCATGGGATTCGGCTCACTCCCTCCCCTGTTTCTTCTTCTCCCGTGGGAAACTTGGCTTCTGAGGAGATGGGAGAAGCCTCCCCCCCCCGGTGGCGGAAGAAGGAATGGGATCAGCCCCCTCCCCTGGTGGGGAAGAGGAGGAATGCCCCCCCCCCCCCGGTGGGGGAGGAATGAATGGAAGAGAAGAATGCCTTCCTCTGATCAGAAGTCCTCCCTTATATAGGCTGCATACCTCCTTCTCCTCTTCCATGCTTCACGTTGAGATAAAGATGGATCAAAGCGGAATGAGGCTTAGATTTGTTCGAGATGCTCATCCCGACTGGCCGCAGGAGATCCGGACGTGGGAGAAGTTGAGCTGGGAGCTGATGTGTTGATTGCTGGATCCTTGAAGCTCGCCGAACGGCTGGATTGGTTAGTTTGAAGTCAGCTTGATCCTCGGTTGCAGGGGAAGGCGAGGACGTGGACGTCAGGTTGAGCTTACAGCCGAGATGGAGATGCTGGAGGCTTGAAACTGGTGGATATGGCTGCGAACAGAGGATCTTTGGAACGAATTTGATAGGTTGGTTCTCAGATTATTGGAGTCGGGAAGTTGTTTGGATGGATTCGGGAGATTGAGCTGCTGAGAACGGAAGAAACGGCTGAAGCTCATGATGGTTTTGTTCCGCTGAAACAGGGGATGCATGGGATTTGTTCCGAAGAGGAGATAAGGATGGAATGCTGGATTTGAATGGGATTGGCTGTGGATGTTTGGGATTAATCCGGGAGTTTGGATGAAGCTCACGGCTGGGAATGGATGTAAAGTGATCCGGAATAGGGGAAATGATGAGAAGATAAGCTTGAATCTTATCCGTGGGAGATATGGAGATGAAGCTAATCCAAGCTTATCCGGGTTGGGAGGAAATCCTTGGACTGCGGACGATGTGGACGCTGATGTTGTTTGGTATGCATCGCGGGAGAAGATGACGCTGGATCCGTGGTTGTGAAGTGATCTGGATGATTGGAATTAATCCAGGTTGAATGAAGGGTTAATCAGTTGGAATGAGGGAGTTGTTCGTTTTGAAGTTGGGGAGGAAACTAGGATGCTTATCCGGCTGAGATTTGAAGAAGATAAGGCTTTGAGATCCGTGCAACTAGATGGTATGCTTTGAGATCTGAGAAACAAATAATTGAAAAGTGTGGAAAGAGAATTAGGTGCAGATGGGAATTAATGGGAAGCACTGGGTTTTGGCGGAAAGTTCTTGGAGTCGACTCCGGAGGATGTAAAATCGTGAAATGATGTAGTGTCCGTTTAGGTTTTACCTAATTGAGCTTGACTTGACCTGCATGCATTAAACTTAATCAATAAATAATCAAATCAAACTTGAATTACCTTTAATAATTTATTAAAATGCAATGATGAAGGTGACACATTTTTTTTAGTTGAATTTATAAAATATATGAATCAAAATAATGATAAGTGCTATGAGTAAGATATTAATTTATGCATTATTTAGCACTTATCAGCCCCTGTTCAAACACCCGGTGATGGAGACCGATGCCGTGTTTTTTTTTTTTTTTTATCTAGGCAGAGGGTGAGACCCGTTATGTTATCCTACCATCAAGGATAATGCTTCCACTTCTCACGGAATCGTAACTGACCACGATGTGGTCATGTGGGTCAAAACCCAACATTCTCCCACTTGGCCCATATGACCATACTTTGGTTAGAAATGATATAAACATTAGGCGCGCATCATTCTAATCCATAGTCAGTTGGGTCATCATAATACCATAATTAAACAACTTACTAATGCGAGTCAAGGCGGTTCCACATCAATATAATGACATAGTTCCTTCCAAGTACTACAACACCAGCAAATTATTTAATCATAGTCCATAAATGAGAAGTATCTTTAATGGTCAAACATTATGTCTTTGTCAGAGACAATTCCTGTAATCATACATTCAAACCCATACATGTACATATATTTGAAGAACAGGAAAAACAGAAACATAATCAATTATATCTAAGTGTCAAAGAAATAAACATAATACAATCCTCAATTAATATCATGGATTACAACTAAGACCCATTCTTTCAACATGCTCTTTAAAAGTCTTCGGTTGTAAACCTTTTTGTCAAAGGATCTGCAATCATGAGCTCTGTCCTCATATTTTCTATAGACACATTTTGTTTCTGAACTTCCTCCTTGACAACAAAATATTTAAGCTCAATGTGCTTGGCACCATTAGAATATTTGTCGTTTTTGGAGAAATGGACGGCTGCAGTATTGTCACAAAAGATTCTCAGCGGCCTGGCAATAGAGTCGACAATCCCAAGTCCTGAGATAAAGTTACGCAGCCACAAACTATGAACCGTGGCCTCAAAGCATGCCACAAATTCTGCTTCCATGGTGGACGAAGCAGTGCTTGTCTGTTTGGCACTTTTCCATGAGATTGCTCCTCCAGCTAAAAGGAACAAATAGCCAAACGTTGACTTTCTACTATCCACACATCCAGCAAAGTCTAAATCCGAATAGCCAATCACCTCAAGGCTATCTGACTTTCTATATGTAAGCATGTAATTCTTTGTTCCTTGCAAGTATCTCGTCACCTTCTTTGCAGCTTTCCAGTGATCTATCCCTGGATTACTTTGGTATCTTCCTAGCATTCCAACTGCAAAACTGATGTCCGGTCTGGTACAGGTCTGAGCGTACATCAAGCTACCAACTGCAGAAGCATAAGGTATATTTTCCATCTGCTTACGTTCCAATTCATTCTGTGGGCATTGCATGAGACTAAATTTATCCCCTTTTTGAATTGGAACAACACTGGCTGAACAATTCTCCATACCAAATCTCTCTATAACTCTGTCTATATATGCCTTTTGAGACAACCCTAACAATCCACGTGATCGATCACGAAATATTTCAATGCCTATCACGTAGGTTGCCTCATTCATATCTTTCATTTCAAAGTTCTTTGAGAGAAAAACCTTAGTTTCATACAATAAGCCAAGATCACTACTGGCAAGCAATATATCATCAACATATAGGACCAAAAAGATAAACTTACTCCCACCGACCTTCAGGTATATACACCGATCAACAGTGTTTTCCTTAAAACCGAAGGAAGTGATGGTATCATTGAACTTGCGATACCATTGTCGGGAAGCTTGTTTAAGACCATATATTGACTTCTTTAATTTGCAAACCATGTGTTCTTTTTCCTTTAATGGAAAACCTTCGGGCTGGTCCATATAGACTTCTTCATCTAAACTCCCATTTAGAAAAGCAGTTTTTACATCCATTTGGTGCAACTCTAAATCATAATGTGCAACCAAAGCCATAATAATTCTAAATGAGTCCTTTTTAGATACAGGAGAAAAGGTCTCTTTATAATCAAGGCCTCCTTTCTGAGTGAAACCCTTGGCCACCAGTCTGGCTTTATGTCGTTCAACATTACCCTTTGAGTCGAGCTTGGTCTTAAAGACCCACTTACACCCAACTGTCTTACAACCTTCGGGCAAATCAACGACATCCCAGACTTCATTCTGATCCATTGATTTTAACTCATCTTTCATGGCATCAATCCATTTAGTCGAATCAATACTTTCTATGGCTTGTTTAAAAGAAACCGGATCTTTTCTTGTCCCTATATCAAAATCAAATTCTTGTAGATAAACCATATAATCATTTGGAATGGCAGATCTTCTTTCTCTTTGAGATCTCCTTAATGTCATCCCTTGTGGTTCTTCTACAACTTGTTCAGTGGTGATAACTTCATTATGGAGTGTTTGATCATTAATTTGTTGTTCATTGTTATTAAACTGTGTGACAACTGTGGGAACAACAATTTTCTTAGAAGTCATGGGTAAAGGGACTTGCACCCTAACTTCTTGAATTTTCACATTTTGTAGTTTATCACTCCCACTGGTTTCACCATTCTCAATAAATTTGACATTACCGGTCTCTATAATTCTTGTACTATGGTTAGGACAGTAAATCCTGTACCCTTTGGATTTTTCGGGATAACCTATAAAGTATCCACTAATCGTTCTAAAATCCAATTTCTTTTCATGTGGATTATAAATTCTGGTCTCCGCTGGACAACCCCAAACATGCAGGTGTCTTAAACTCGGTTTCCTTCCTGTCCATAACTCAAAAGGAGTTTTTGGAACTGCCTTACTAAGAACCCGGTTTAATATGTATACAGCGGTCTTAAGGGCTTCCATCCACAACGATATGGGTAACGGAAAATTACTTAACATACTCCTAACCATATCCATAAGTGTACGATTACGCCTTTCAGCTACTCCATTCTGCTGTGGCGTTCCCGGCATAGTGTATTGAGCACGTATGCCATACTTTTCTAAGAGTTTAGCAAATGGGCCAGGGTGTTGTCCTGTTTCATCATACCTACCATAATATTCACCACCTCTATCAGACCTGACAATTTTCACCTTTCTATCTAATTGTCTTTCAACCTCAGTAATGTATACCTCTAGGACATCCACTGCCTGAGATTTTTCATGCAACAAATAGACATAACCATAACGTGAAAAATCATCAATAAAGGTGATAAAATACTTCTCTCCACCAAATGATGGGGAGTCAAAAGGCCCACAAATGTCTGTATGGATAATTTCAAGAAGTTCTTCACTTCTTGTGGCAACTTTCTTTGTGTGTTTGGTTTGTGATGCAGGAGCACCTTCCTCATTCTAATGGCGTGGGACATTGGGTGAGGGGTGAAAAGAATTTGAGTCCAAGCTGAAATTAGATTGAGTCCATGCAATAAGTGATTTGATTCACAATGGGTTAGCCTCTTCACAATGAATTAAATTGAGTCCAAGGCGTGAATGGGTCCATGGCTAATTAGAAGTGGTCACATGTCAAAAGAAAGAGAAGTTCAACCATGAAGACCTCTCACATGTGGAAGAAATTCAGAGTTCAAATCCAGTTGAAATCCATGACAGATTAAACACCATATGGTATTTTGAAGATTTTGAAAGCTACAGAAGTCTGATTAAGTTGATTCAAATTTTGTTGGAAAGTAGACATCCGTAGATTTCCAATGACTATAAGAACATGAAATTTGGAGATCAGATGAAATTTGAGGAGTCTCCCGAACTTCATGCTGATGTTGGTACCCGAGAAGGAGTTCCACCTAGATTCCAACTCGTGGCATGCGGCTGAATTTCTTTTGATGGGTTTCAATCCACACGCCATAAGGAATGGATTCCTAGGTGTCTAGGCTTAGGTGTCAAGGCCTTTGATTGGTCAATTAGAAAATTTAAATTTTGAATTGAGTCCTCATGTAATTAGGAGTCCAATTTAAAATTCTGTGCCAACCTTTCTTTCTATATAAAGAAGGGTATGATGAATGAAGTTAGTTTTTCTTTTGGATTTCGAAATTATGGTTTGTTTGCGTGAAGAGAGGCTACTCCTCTTGCTGGTGCGATGCCAAAGGGGCTGAGGGAAGGTGGGACGCCTTCCCTTCACGCCATTTGAAATTGGGTTGGTTTTGGATGAGATTTTCCTAACAAACTCAAGTTTATCCTTATCCCTTCTTTTGCTCTCACGCCTCCACCCCTTGTGTGCACCCTCCTTGAGTGCCACATCAGCATTTCAGCACCTCCCTCATGCCCAAGACTCCTTTCCCACGTCCTCCTCTAAGTCCTATTGCCATTAGGACTCCACACAACCCAATTCAGCCTAAAAAAATTGGTCTAGCCAATTTCAGCCCCCACAAAATTGGTGCCTAATTTTGGTTCATTGGCTGACCCTCCTTGAACCCAATCTCACCAACCAGAACCCATCTTCTTCCTCCTTCCTTCCACCACAAAGAACCCTAGCCTCCATTGCCATTGCTTGAAAAAAAAAAAAAAGAGAAGAAAGATTCAGCCATCCTCAAGAAGAAAAAATCTGCAGCCCACCCCGATTGCGTCAATTGGTATCAGAGCGAATCCTTGTCGCCATGAGTACCAGAAGTGGTCGCCCCTACAACAATGAACGACAACGTGCTGAGATGATGGCCGAGCTCATCCGGCAAGTGGCGGCCTTGAATCAGAAGGTGGAAGTTGTTTGGGATCGTCTCTTCCCCGAGCCAAACAATCTTGAAGATGAAGCTCAAGGGCCAAGCACGCATATGGTGGCATAGCGTTGAAGAGAAGCTTCCTCGACTCCGACAGCCCCCTATCAATGATTGGGAGGAGATGAAACTTCGTTTGAACGAAAAGTATCTTCCCCTTGATTATGAGGAGACACTCTTCGAAGAACTTCTGAAACTTCGTCAAGAAAGCTCTTCCGTAGAGGAGTATACGGCCCGATTCCATGAGTTGATGATCTGCAGCAACCTCACGGAGACGGATCGACAGTCCCTAACTCGGTACCGATCCGGGCTGAGGGATGACATCAAGAGGGAGCTAATGACAACGCGCATCTTCAGCCTAGAGGAGGCATACCAACTCGCCATTCGAGTTGAATCGCAGCTACGACAAAGACGCCCTGCGCAAGCACCAGTTGTACGACGATTTTCCGAGCGCAGCACCAACCGAGGAGTTCCATTTCCTCGAGGTAACGCCCCTGCTTTCAGATCTGAAACCTCTGTAAATAGAAGCACATATCAGGAAAGGGGTGCTCCAAGGGCTAATGAAAAGGGTAAAGGTCCTATGCCACAATCCACACCGCAAGGGAAGAATCCTGTTGAATGCTACAAGTGCGGCGGGCGAGGCCATTTCGCCGTTGTTTGTCCTACCCGAGACCAACGATTTGCATTGGTATGCGAGGAGGATGAGATCATAGGGCCCTCTGAAGTCACTCCTCCCTCTCAGCCCGCTGATGAAGAGGGAAATGAAGGAAACGAAGAACATGATGAAGAAGCCCCTGCGGTGGAGTTAGAAGCTTCAGATCTACCTGTGTGCGTCGTGCGGCGGGTTCTTACGGGTTGCAAGCTGGAGGAGAACGTGGAGGAAGATTGGAGGCGCACCAATATCTTCCACACTCGCGTCGAGCATGCCAACAAGTCTCTAAACCTCATCATTGACAATGGAAGCTGCATGAATATCATTTCCGAAGAAGTGCTGAAAAAGCTGAATCTGAAACCGGTACTGCATCCAAAGCCGTATCGGGTAAGTTGGATCGAAGACTCCTCCATCTCTGTTAAACAAAGATGCTTGATCAGTTTTTCACTTGGTAAGGACCTCCGAGATGAAGTATGGTGCGATGTTCTGCCCATGAAAGCGTGCCATCTTCTTCTAGGGAGACCTTGGTTGTATGATCGTAGTGTCGAGTATGATGGTCGATCCAATTGTTATTCTCTATATTGTGCCAACAAAAGAGTTGTGTTAAAGCCCCTTAGGATCACTGATTTTACCTCTGAAAATCTGATAATCCAACGGGTTTTAACCATGAGAAAGTTTGAAGCTTGTAGCCGAGAGATGGGGGTCATGTATGCACTAATGGCTAGGGAAGTTGGGGCTGAAATTTCAGAAGTTGTTCCTCCTGATTTCAAGTCTATATTGGATGATTTCTCTGATGTAACCCCTGAGGACCTTCCCAAGGAGCTTCCACCGATGAGGGACATCCAACATGCCATAGATTTGGTGCCGGGTTCAAGTTTACCAAATCTTCCTGCATACCGGCTGAATCCTAGAGAACATGAGGAGCTTCACCGCCAAGTCCAATAACTTTTGGACAAGGGATTCATCCGAGAGAGCCTCAGTCCATGTGCCGTTCCGGCTCTACTTACACCCAAGAAGGATGGTTCATGGAGGATGTGCGTGGACAGCAGAGCAATCAACAAGATTACAGTGAAGTACCGCTTCCCGATCCCGCGGCTTGACGACATGCTGGATTTGTTGCATGGAGCCACCATCTTCTCCAAGTTGGACCTTCGAAGTGGCTACCACCAGATCAGAATCAGACTTGGGGATGAGTGGAAGACGGCATTTAAGACCAAGGATGGCCTTTATGAATGGATGGTTATGCCGTTTGGTCTCTCCAATGCGCCAAGTACTTTCATGCGGGTTATGAATCAAGTGCTGAAACCATATATTGGGCGCTTTGTGGTTGTTTATTTTGATGACATTTTGATTTTCAGTCGTAGCCGTGTGGAGCATCAGCAACATCTTCGCCGAGTGCTTCTTACACTCCGATCAGAAAAACTTTATGTTAACCTGAAGAAGTGCTTCTTTGCTGAATCACAAGTACCATTCCTTGGTTTCATAATTTCAGATCAAGGTGTTGCAGCGGATCCGGAGAAAGTTCGTGCCATTCGGGAGTGGCCGACGCCAAGTAACATTCATGAGGTGAGGAGCTTCCATGGCTTGGCTTCCTTCTACCGCCGGTTCATAAGAAATTTCAGTAGCATAGTAGCACCAATCACCAATTGTATGAAGGCTGAAAATTTCCGTTGGACGCCGGCCGCCACTAGAGCCTTTGAAGACATCAAGGAACGTCTAACCCAAGCCCCAATTCTTCGACTTCCAGACTTTGATCAGCTCTTCGAGGTCGCTTGTGATGCTTCTCATATTGGGATTGGAGTTCCGAGCCAAGAAGGTCATCCCGTCGCCTTCTACAGCGAAAAGCTCAACGACGCCAAGCGAAGGTATTCCACTTATGATATTGAGTTTTATGCTGTGGTTCAAACTCTTAAACATTGGAAGCATTATCTTCTACATCGAGAGTTTGTCATGTATACCGACCATGACTCTTTAAAGTACATCAATTCACAAAAGAAGCTAAGTGCGCGACATGCGAGATGGGTGGATGTACTGCAGCAATTTACTTTTGTATTGAAGCATAGGCCTGGTGCAGAAAATAGAGTCGCTGATGCCCTTAGCCGGAAGACACATATTCTCACCCTCTTGAATGCAGAAGTAACGGGCTTCAATGATCTGAAAAATCTATATTCTACTGATGCATATTTTCAGTCTATCTACACCGAAATTTCAGCAGGAAGTCACCGGCAGCATTCTGATTTTTCAATCCATGATGGCTTTCTCTTCCGTGGCACACGCCTATGTATTCCAGAAACCTCTCTTCGCGACCACATCATCCGGGAGGTTCATGGGGGAGGTCTTGCTGGTCACTTCGGGCGTGACAAGACCGTCGTTATGATGGAGGATAGGTTCTATTGGCCGACCTTGCGCAAGGATGTCCACCGAATCATCAAACATTGCCGAACTTGTCAACTAGCCAAGAGAACAAAATCCAATGCCGGCCTCTACTCTCCACTGCCATTGCCGAGCTCACCATGGGAGGACCTCAGCATGGACTTCGTGCTTGGGTTGCCCAAGACGATACGAGGACATGATTCTATTTTTGTCATTGTTGACAGGTTTTCAAAGATGTCGCACTTTGTGCCCTGTGCGAAGACTTATGATGCATCACGAGTTGCTGATTTGTTCTTAAAAGAAGTGGTTCATCTACATGGGCTCCTGAAGACTATTGTATCTGATCGTGATGTCAAGTTCGTTAGCTATTTTTGGAAGACACTTTGGGCGAAGCTTGGCACCCGTCTTTCCTTCTCCAGCGCCTATCACCCCCAAACCGATGGGCAGACCGAGGTGGTCAACCGCAGTCTTGGGAACCTTCTTCGATGCTTAGTCCGGGATCATGTGAAGTCATGGGATCTGATTTTACCCCATGCCGAGTTTGCCTACAACAGCAGTGTCAACCGTACCACAGGATTGTCACCTTTCGAGATTGTTCTCGGGTTGAAATCGCGGCGGCCTATTGATCTTGTACCACTTCCCATCAACACAAGGACCAGCGAAGGTGGTGAAGACTTCGCTAGGCACATACAAGATATCCATGCTGAAGTTCGACGTCGTTTGGTCACCAACACCGAGATTTACAAGCAACAAGCAGACTTGAAGCGACGTCCCCTGGAATTCAAAGAAGGAGACCTTGTGATGATGCGGTTGAGTGCTGAACGCTTCCCTCGCAGAAATTTTCAGAAGCTACATCCTCGTCGCGCCGGGCCCTTCAAGGTAGTGAAACGAATGGGACCTAATGCACATGTGCTTGATTTGCCTGAAGACTTGCAGGTTAGCCCAATTTTCAATGTTGAAGACCTGCAGCTCTACGAAGGTCACTTTGCTGAAGATGAAGACCCTCCAGCCGTACCCCCATCATTACCACGTCGATCAGCCCCTAAAGACACCATTGAAGACATCTTGGATGATCAGATTGTGTCCACACGTCGAGGGGGATATCAGAAATTTTTAGTTAAATGGAAGGGCAGACCAATTTCAGATTGCTCTTGGTTGAAGACGGAAGAAGTCCAACGGCTGAACCCGGATCTCTACGAGCTCTATCAGTCACAGAACTCGACAGAGTCGAGTCTTTTTCCAGCCGGGGAGAGTTGATGCAGGAGCACCTTCCTCATTCTAATGGCGTGGGACATTGGGTGAGGGGTGAAAAGAATTTGAGTCCAAGCTGAAATTAGATTGAGTCCATGCAATAAGTGATTTGATTCACAATGGGTTAGCCTCTTCACAATGAATTAAATTGAGTCCAAGGCGTGAATGGGTCCATGGCTAATTAGAAGTGGTCACATGTCAAAAGAAAGAGAAGTTCAACCATGAAGACCTCTCACATGTGGAAGAAATTCAGAGTTCAAATCCAGTTGAAATCCGTGACAGATTGAACACCATATGGTATTTTGAAGATTTTGAAAGCTACAGAAGTCTGATTAAGTTGATTCAAATTTTGTTGGAAAGTAGACATCCGTAGCTTTCCAATGACTATAAGAACATGAAATTTGGAGATCAGATGAAATTTGAGGAGTCTCCCGAACTTCATGCTGATGTTGGTACCCGAGAAGGAGTTCCACCTAGATTCCAACTCGTGGCATGCGGCTGAATTTCTTTTGATGGGTTTCAATCCACACGCCATAAGGAATGGATTCCTAGGTGTCTAGGCTTAGGTGTCAAGGCCTTTGATTGGTCAATTAGAAAATTTAAATTTTGAATTGAGTCCTCATGTAATTAGGAGTCCAATTTAAAATTCTGTGCCAACCTTTCTTTCTATATAAAGAAGGGTATGATGAATGAAGTTAGTTTTTCTTTTGGATTTCGAAATTATGGTTTGTTTGCGTGAAGAGAGGCTACTCCTCTTGCTGGTGCGATGCCAAAGGGGCTGAGGGAAGGTGGGACGCCTTCCCTTCACGCCATTTGAAATTGGGTTGGTTTTGGATGAGATTTCCCTAACAAACTCAAGTTTATCCTTATCCCTTCTTTTGCTCTCACGCCTCCACCCCTTGTGTGCACCCTCCTTGAGTGCCACATCAGCATTTCAGCACCTCCCTCACGCCCAAGACTCCTTTCCCACGTCCTCCTCTAAGTCCTATTGCCATTAGGACTCCACACAACCCAATTCAGCCTAAAAAAATTGGTCTAGCCAATTTCAGCCCCCACAAAATTGGTGCCTAATTTTGGTTCATTGGCTGACCCTCCTTGAACCCAATCTCACCAACCAGAACCCATCTTCTTCCTCCTTCCTTCCACTACAAAGAACCCTAGCCTCCATTGCCATTGCTTGAAAAAAAAAAAAAAAGAGAAGAAAGATTCAGCCATCCTCAAGAAGAAAAAATCTGCAGCCCACCCCGATTGCGTCAGTTTGCTTTCCCTTAATGCAGTCTACACACATACCGAGATCAGTAAAGTCTAAGTTTAACAAAATTCCATCCTTTACTAATCTCTCTAATCTTTCTTTGGATATATGACCCAATCTTTTATGCCACAAGTTAGAAGATCTTTCATTTATCATGTTTCGTTTAATTCCAATATTACGATGCAAGGTCATAAGAGTTTCAGCAAAATGATTATCAAGATTTACTTTATATAAGCCATCACACAAAACACCAGAACCAAGAAAGACATTGTCTTTGAAAAGACGCAAACTAGCATTCCCAATTTTAAAGAAATATCCTTCAACATCAAGTTTAGAAACAGAAATTAAATTTCTAGAAATAGAAGGAACATAAAGAGTCTGAAGCAAATCTAAATGACAACCAATATTTAAAAGCAAACGATAGGTTCCAACAGCTGTTACAGGAACTCTAACCCCATTCCCCAAAACGATAAAACTCTCATTTGGATCTTGCATCTGGGTTGTAAGGAATCCCTGCATCGTATTTGAAACATGAACATTAGAACCTGAGTCAAACCACCAAGTATTAGAAGAAACTTCAGTAAGGTTTGATTCAAAACATACATAAGCCAAAGGCTTACCTTTCTTTTCAAACTATGCCTTGCGTTTATGGCAGTCCTTCTGATAGTGTCCCAATTTTTTGCAGAAATGGCATCTATCTTTGTTTTGTTTCTTCTTATGAACCTCGGTATCATGATGAGGCTCTTTACCCTTGGATGGTCCACTCTTCATGCCCTTTCTTGGCTTCTTCCATTTCTTCTTGGCTCCATGACTTACAAGATTGACAGAATGATATCCTTGTTGCTTAAGTCTTGTCTCCTCTTGAACAAGCATACTGGTCAATTCATTCACATTCCACTTATCCTTAATAGTGTTATAGTGAATTTGAAATGATCCAAATTGAGGAGGCAAGGAGTTCAAAATAAATTGAACTAAAAAGGATTCATTCACATCCATCCCAAGAGCCTTCAGCTTAGCAGCTATATTTGTCATTTCAAGGATATGCTCATGCATCCCACAAGTACCATCAAATTTCATGGTGGTAAGTTTAGCCATTAATGTCCCAGCCAGAGACTTATCAGCAGATCGGAAACGTTCTTCCACAGTTTTCAATAATGCTTGAGCACTGTCACATTTAGGAAGCGTTGACTTGATATTGTTCGCTATACTCATCCGCATAAACATAATGCTCAATCTGTTCGATCTTTCCCAAGTCTTATAAAAAGACCTTTCTTCCGAGCTGCTCAAATCAGTAATGTCAGCCGGTTTCTCAGATCGGAGTGCTAAATCAAGATCCAGAACACCTAGGTGAAACTGGACTTGTTCATTCCACTCTGAGAAATTAGTTCCATTAAAGATCGTAATAGATGAAGCTTGCGAATGAAGCGAAGCAGGAATAGATACTGCAATAAGAAAATTAACAATAAGAAAATGCTTACAACATTAACACTTTGAGTTAGCAATAATGATGAATAACATAAACAGTATTACCATAATACACCTTTGGGTTGTAATTATGAAACACTAAATTACTATTATGGTGATTCCCAATTCACCTAGGAATAATTAATGATATAGGTCCAAAATTCAAATAGGTCTGTTGCCTTTGAGCATCCAATACCTATTAAATCAAGGATACTCATTAATTATCCTAACTCAGCAAATCAATCATTTGAAAGTGGTGCACCTTTGGGCCAATCCATAATATCTCATGATTGAAAAACTGTAAGTCATAATTTGCAAAGTCATTATCTTAATACCTGGGATTAGAGTATTTGATGACTTAATGTCTATTAAACATTCTAGTTGGGTTACTTTGGTAACTACCAAACCATTACATAATATAGACATCAAATTAAAATAATGACATTGCACATAATTGACAATTCATAATATGACAAATTAAAATAAAACATGTATTTAATATTTTACTAATCTACATAATCAGTACATATGTCATATCATGCTCAAGTATACTAAAATGTAAAATAAATGACATTTTTTTTAATCACATTACCCTACAAGGACCTCTGCATAAATAATATGTTTTATAGGGACTAAATTAACATATTTTGAGGACCTCTAAATAAGTGATATGTTTTACAGGGACTAAATCAAAATATTTTGTTTCTTATAGCCCTGGAAGGATGTCAGCATAAATAAAATGTTGCACAGGGGCTTAACAGAAACAATTTCATCTTTTAACAGCCCTCTAAGGACTTCACTATAAATAAAATATTTCACAGGGATTTAACAGAAACATTTTCTTTCTTTAACAGCCCTGGAAGGACTGTATGCATAAGTTTAACATTTAATAGGGACTGAAATGAAAATAATTCGTCCTTCTAACAGCCCTGGAAGGACTGTTTGCACAAATAAACTATGCAGAGGGGCTTAAACAAAAATTTCCTTTTATTGGCCAAACGAACTCGGGTTTCGGATCGAAACCCAAAAATCCGAACCCGTTTTGCCTGTTATGCCCTTTTAAATGCAGCGGGTTAACGATTACGGGTTCGGGTCGAAACTCAAAACCCGGACCCGTTATGAATAAATTAATATTTTTTTTTTAAAGAACTGAAGACGGGTCGGGATCGACCCGTCTTCCTCCTCTTTTAGCGGCGGGCTAGGGTTCCGCCGAACCCAGCCCGCCAGCCTCCGGTCGTCGGGCGACGAGCGCGCCGCCTCCTTCCGGTGGACTCGCCGCTCGATGGCGAGCCCACCGGCGGTCGCACGCCAGCAGGGCAACGCCGGCGGGTTGGGGTTCCGCCGAACCCAACCCGTCGGCTCTTAGGAGCAGCGGGCGGTGATCATGCCGCCGGACGAAGTGCCGCCCGATGACGCCACCGGGATGGGCCCGACGCCGGACGAAACGCCGCCCGACGGCGTCACCCGCAGGAATACAGAGGAAGACGGCGATCATCCGGTAAGTTTTCCCTTTTTTTTTTTTTAAGAGTGGGAGGGAGACCATGGCCGGCGGCTACGCCGGATCCTCTGATGGCTCACGGCGGCATATGCCGGCCAGATCCGGCGTCAGCAGGGTCAAACCCCGAGTGGTGTTGTTTCTCAAATCCATGGATCCGGTTTGGGTTGTATGATATCATTAAAAACCCATCCAGGGACAATGCAATGGTCGGCTCTCGGCGCAATATCCCGGCGTCCCAGTGACGGCCGGTCAAGATGGCGATGATGAGATCGCCTCTATGGTGCCAAGACGACCATTGCCTTGTCCACTGTGATCTACCCTTTCACTGTGATCTGGTTCTAGGATGAACCAGGCTCTGATACCATATGTTAAAAACCATCTTAAATAGGATCATGATAGAACCAATCTTGAAAGGAAACATACCTGAGTCCATGATAATCTGAACGATCAAAGCTTCCTTTGTTTCTCCCTCTTAGCCCCTGTTCAAACACCCGGTGATGGAGACCGATGCCGTGTTTTTTTTTTTTTTTTATCTAGGCAGAGGGTGAGACCCGTTATGTTATCCTACCATCAAGGATAATGCTTCCACTTCTCACGGAATCGTAACTGACCACGATGTGGTCATGTGGGTCAAAACCCAACAAGTCATTGATAGGACACTTGCATGAACCACCCATCTTTACTAGAAAACAAAAACCTTCATGATATTCCAAAAGAGAGACTCACAAAACCCCAAAATATAGGTTATAAACTTGCTTTAGAGTTCTACCCCAATCAGAACTTTGAGGTCAGGACAGCAAATATGAGAAAATACCATTCAACCTCCTTAATGGGTTTCAAATTGGCCTGAGTCCAAACCAATGCATCGACCGGCACCTCAAATATATTTGGTTTTCGTAATTGAAAAGATTAATTTAAGTGCTTGAGAAGAGTTATGAGGCCAGTTTAAGAGTGTGAGTCGAGTAGGAAACCACAAATATACGTTGATAATTGCTGACCCTATCAACCCATTTCAAATATCTATTTTTGGATTATGGTTAACACCGGTCAAGCCCTGGCCCAACCGTCTTGACCATTTTCAGAAAAAAATGACCAATCGGATCTCCTTGATCCTCTTTCATAAAAACCTTCCAATATTGGACCAAGGATGTGTCAGATTCTTAGCATATTCATCCATTTCTTAGTTAAGAAAACATATACATTAATTCCATCAATTATTATGCACCAGACAAAGGAAAAAATTCCATTAATTATTGGATCTACTCAATCCTAATGCATTAAAAAAATTTTCTTAATCGGTGTACCCTGTGAATCCAGTCCTAATATGGGAACATATCAAAATCTTTCAAATTATATCATTTCAGTGACATCACATTATTTGATTTTTTTTTTTGGTAAAAACAAAAGCAATACATCCAAAAAAGTAAAAAGCAGTACATAACGGAAGTATCATACATCATATTATTTGATTAGGACCGTAATCCGGAGGAGAGATGATTGTTCCGACTTCCAATATGCGGATCATGCTTGGTCCGACCCAATCCAACCCGTTAGCCGTTGGTTTTTTTTTCTATTTCCCCTCTAAATAAGGCCAGCCTCCCAACTTCCTCACCATAAGGAGCCAAAGCCAGTCAGCATGGGAGCCACCCTCAGCATCTTCGTAGCCATTCTTCTTCTTTCCGTCGCCAATAGAGGTAAACAAATATTCTCCTCTATCGCCAACCAGACCCAAATTTATGCCTGTTTGAACTCATTTGATCTTCTACTTGTTTGCGGTCGATGTAGGCTGCGGAGCGCCACGCGGTGTACCAGACATCACCTTGGATCAGGCGAGGACCGGCAGTGTCGTCGAGGGGAAGCCGGAGTACGAGGTGACAGTAAGCAACAATTGTGAGTGTGCTCAGTCTATGGTGTTCGTGCAGTGCCATGGCCTCAGCAGTGTCGAGCCGGTGGATCCTCGGGCCATCAAACCGGTGGATGGTGAGCGTTGTATTGTCCGAGGGCCAGCCAATCCCCGGAGGGGGTCGCATTAAGTTCAAGTATGCATGGATGACACACCAGGACTTCCCTGTGGTTAGCTCTCAGGTTCTCTGCTAATAAAGATTCCAAGGCATCTTGTGCTTCTAATTTTGGATGCTAAGTTATGAGACCTTGGTCCGTTGTTTTGGTGCTACTGTCATAAAATTGGAACTCGTTCTGCTGTGTTTGATGGTTGTCAGCTTTCAAGTTAGTAATTATGAGTCGATTTATTTGTGAACAAATTATGGTTAGTTTGTTTATAATCCATATGATGACCCAAATAGCAGAGAGAAAAGCGATTCTTCAAAACTGATTCACTAAAATTTAATTAATAAGTTTGACCGAATTTGTTATTGATTTGAGGAACTCATACATTATTTAGTATTACCATGTCTCATAAGTTTTCTGGTTGAATACAACTTTGGGAAACTATTGTCTAAGGAAAAAACTTAAACACAAGGGATCATGATCCTGGAAGGCAACTGCAATAAATATATTATTTTATTCTATAAATATGGAAAAAAATCACCAGACTTCCCCAAATTGGAACATGGAATGGTAGGATGGAGTAGAATAGATGAAAAACCTAACTTGCATTCTACCAAATTGGGAACATGGATGCGAGAACAGAATTCCAATGGCAATTTCAGCATTCTTATTGTCTTGCTAGTCTGGCATGCTAGAGGATAGGTGCTCTATTTTACTCTTAATTAATACTTTATGCCACATAAAATGTTAAAATATTTGCAGAATGAGAGAAAAATAAACGAAAAAGAGAGAGAAAAAAGATTTTATTTCTCTATTCCAACCCATTCGGTACATTTCAGGGGTTATATATACTCGTATATAGACTCTGCACAAAAAAATAATATAGCTTCATATAGGATCATGCTAATAAAAAAAAAAATAGTCGCTGATATAAGTTATAATGTGATTCCTAAAATCATTCTAACAAGATCATGTTAATAAAGAAAAATAATACTGACCGATATAGAATTATGTTAATAAAAAAAAATATTAAGGGATGATATAGGTTGTTATATGATCCCAAAAACTATGGCTAACATCCCTCCTCAAATTCAAGATAGTACTAAAGGTGACAACTTGAGTTTAGAAACTAGATCACCAATGTATCCAAAAACTGACGCATTAAATTAAGAGATAGACTAGAAGGTCACATAGCAGTTCAGAGGCTGATGTGGTGGAGATCAAGAGCTGACATTGCAGCATAGAGCATGATGTGGAAAAATCCAAGTTGTTATAATAGCTCAGAAACTGATGTAGCAGATTAGGGGTTGATATAACAATTCTGAAGCCAATATAGCAGACTAATGTGTCATTCTGATGTGATAATATAGAATTTGATATGGCGAAACAGAAACTAACATAATAGCTTAAAAATTGATGCGGCAGATTAGAAAGCTAACGTAGCAAACTGATGTGTTTGGCAATGCCGATGTAGCTAACTGACGTGGCAAACTAGTATTCACTAACATGGTTGACTAACATAGAAAACTAATGCGTTTGTTGATGTGTCTGACTGACATGACAGATTACGTGTTTGTCGATGTGGCAGATTGACTTATTTGATGATATGGCAGCAAGAAGATATATAGAAGATGGTAGATGCAGCAACAGTAGAGCTCAGAGAGAAGGCAACTGAAGGTCGATGATCCTCGTAGAAGGAGGCACCATAGAAGAAGAGTAAGAGACCTCGAACTTGATAGCGAAGGAGCTGAAAGCAGCAAATTAAACTGAAGATAGAGAGAAAGGAGTCAAGCAAGGATGAGGAGAGACAATTGACAATCTGAAGCTGAGGAAAAAAGTGGTGGAGAGGAGCTATGGATCCACTAGAAAATCAAGGATCTTCAGATGTTAATCCACCAAAAATAGAGGATATGTAGATCTCGTAAGAAATATAGGATCTTCAAATGTTGATTCATAGATGATTTGTGGGAAAACAGACATTCTGCAGATCCACTAAAAAATAAAGAATCTTCAGGTGTTGATTCATTCGATCATAGAGATCGATAGATTGACAATAGGGGTCTTTAAAGCTTCTAGACATAGCGACGATGACCACAGCAAAGACAGGAGAGATGGTGACAGCATGTTACATCACTGGTGGCTCTGATACTATGTTAAAATATTTGTAGAAGAAGAGGAAAACAAGAAAGAGAGAGAGAAAAGTGATTTTGTTTTTTTATTTTAGCATATTCAGTACATCTCAGGGGTTATATATACTCATGTACAGACTTTATTAAAAAAATAATATAAAATGATATAGGATAATGCTAATAAAGAAAAATAATACTCGCTGATATAAGTTGTTATGTGATCCCTAAAATCACTCTAACAAGATCATGCTAACAAAAGAATAATACTAACCCCAATATAGGATCTCTCTAATAAAAAAGTATTATGGGCTGATACAGGTTGTTACATGTTTTCTAAAATTGTGCTAACATGAAAGCTGACAAACAACAATCATAAATTCTTTGCTACGTAAATGATATAGAGGATAACCTCTATAATATTGACACACAAAAGAACAAAAAAATATATCTCTCTTTCTAAGAAAAAGAGAAGAAATACTACATGCCGACAAGTAGATAACAATAAATTTTGGGTTTATAAACTTCAGGAAAAAGTAAACTGGGGGGAGATGCATCACTTTGATGGAAAATAAATACGAGAAATCTTATTAGTGTAGCATTACTGTCATACTATCAAAATTTTAAGAGCAGATGATTATTTTTACCAAAATATAGAACCTAAGTAGATGGATGCACATGATTTATTTTGTTGACGTGTAGTGTCACTTTATTTTTATTAGATATCTTATTAGTATAATTTCTGTTGTCCTAAAGAGTTGATTTTGATGATACAAAGTGGTTGAGTAAAAAGTTGACTAATCTATTGCTTTGAGTTTAATTGATTAATTTCAAAAAGCAATAAGACAGCCTTCATCTACTCTCAAAATAAGACCCAAAATTTAATCTTGAGCTACCTCAAGAGTCGATCCTAAGCTTACAACGAGTCAACCTCGATACACTATTGCTATCTGATATGCCTTCAGAAGCCAACTCCATCAGATTGCAAGTCAACCCCAAGTCAGTCTTAGAAAACCGACAGAAAGTCGTGAAATTCAACGTAACAGCTAATGAACGCATTAAGAGCTCGAGCCGACTCCAGTCAAACAAAAGTCGACCCCAAACAAAAGCAAGTCGACCTCTGAATGGCCATAGAGAAAGGACATAAAGATAGAAAAAGCGTCGCTTTTACTAGTCGATCTATAGAAATCATGAGCCAACTCTAGTTAAACAAGAGTCAACCCTAGAAACAGACGAGTTGATAATAAGAGAAAAAATAGTGAAACTTAGTCCATTGAAGAGTTGCCCCCGGAAAGCAACAAGTCGACTCCAGTTATCTGACGAGTTGACTTCTAAACTAAGAGAGCCGACTCCACAATGGCCACATTAAAAAGACAAAGTGCAGCAGAAGCTACAACAAGTTCGAGACGATCTCTAAAAACCACAAGTCGACCCCTCTGTGCTTGACAACTACAATGGCTAGTTTTTCTGTGAGTCACAACAACTATTTTTTATCCCACAACGGCTCTTTTACCTATCTAATGGTTTGGTTAGTGATCAAACCTCTTCCAAAAAGTTTAAATATATGGAAACACCAAAAGAATAAGAGAGCTGAAGCTGTACTGTGGAGTGATTGATAATACCCCAATTTGATTATGATGAGATGGCCAAATCAGCTTAAGTCAAAGGCTGAAACTCGAGTCGACTCCGGAGGATTTCGAGTCGACTCCAAGTGTTTCAGATGTTCTGGCACAAGCTCGAGTCGACTCCGGCACACTGAGAGTCGACTCCGACTGAGAACAGACAGCAGGACAGAAAGATGAATCTCAGACCCTATCACCGAGTCGACTTCTGAAGAATTCGAGTCGACTCTGATGCTTACCGAGTCGACTCCCGATAGTTCCGAGTCGACTCCAAGGAGTAACAGACAGAAAGACAGAGAAGTGGTTTCTGGACCCTGTTACCGAGTCGACTCCAGAAGATTTCGAGTCGACTCCAACGGTTGGAGAGTCGACTCCCAAACAAGCAAGAGTCGACTCTCAGAAGAAAGCAAGACTAAAAGACAGAGAACCAACTTCGGGCTCTGAGAGCCGAGTCGACTCCACGACTATCCGAGTCGACTCCGAGGCAGTTCAACTCCAAAGACAGAAGATCAGTTTTTGGGCTCTGAGAGCCGAGTCGACTCCAAGACGATCCGAGTCGACTCTGAGGCAGTTCAACTCCAAAGACAGAAGATCAGTTTTTCGGTCTCTGAGAGCCAAGTCGACTCCAAGAGAATCCGAGTCGACTCGAGGGAGTAAACCTGAAAGAAAGATCTCTGGAATCCTGAGAACGAGTTGTTTCCAGAGGGCCGAGTCATCTCCGGATACTGGCGAGTCGACTCCAAGTTTGGCCGAGTCGACTCCAGAACGGGACAGCACTTTTATTCAAATCCTGAATAGTGGGCGAGTCGTCTCCAGCAAAGCATGAGTCGACTCCAGCAACAGCCGAGTCTCCTCCAGATCGAGCGAGTCGACTCCAATCCCAACGGATATATTGTCAGGAGTTGCAGATTGTGCAGAACGGCTCTAAAGTTGTGTCTAACGGCTAGTTTTCAAAGGGGATTACTTAAATAGCCAGAGTGAACAGTAATAGGTATCAAGAGAGAGATTCCATTCAAAGCAAAAGTGATTTCCACCTACCAAAGCCTCTCAAGAGAAAATACAAGAAAAAGAAGGAAGAAGAGCATTGAACTCCATCCTAAAAACACCTTCCTCGCATTCAAGGCTCCCCTTCTGACAGCAAATCTTCAGCACACTCAAAGAGGAGTCTCAGAGTTCGAGAAGCCCCTTCTTCCTCTTCCAAAATCTGTTTGAGAGCTTCTAACTCTACTTTATTCATATTGTTCATATTTGCTTTTTAAGAAGCTATCCCTGTACTCTTTCCATATTGTTTCTCTTACTTGATTCAATCAGGGGATTGAATCAAGGGTGTTAAGGTTGGTTGGTGAGCCGAGGGTAAAACCAACGGTGTAAGGGTTCGATTGTGATCCCGGAAAAACAATCGGGTAGTTTTAGTCGGTGAGCCTGTGAAAACCGACCGAGTTCGTTGTGATCTCGTAAAACAACAAGTTGGGTTGTGAACTTGTAAAACAACCGGCTGTAATTCTAGGGATTATAGTGAATTCCCAAGTGAAGCTTGGGGAGTGGACGTAGGAGCAAGGGTTAGCTCCGAACCACTATAAAACTTCTTGTGTTTGTAATTGGTTCATTGTCTCTTCAATCCTCTCCACTCACTACAACTAGTAATCTAATTAATCAGCCTGCAATAATATTAATTAGTTACTCATTAAGTTTTAATTTGCAATTATTACTTAAAATCCAATTCACCCCCCCTCTTGGGTTGTCTTCTTGGGCAACAAGTGGTATCAGAGCCGGAACTCTTACATTAAAAGAGTAAAAGATCAAAATGACAACCCCATTTGGATCTTCTCTTATTGAGGGGCAATCCACCCATAGACCTCCATTCTTCAATGGAACCGACTACACCTATTGGAAGGCTAGGATGAGGATATTTATCCAAGCTCAAGATTATGAGATTTGGAGCACCATAGTTAATGGACCATACATTCCTTCAATTTTTGTAGATGATATTACTATACCCAAACTTGAAAAAGATTGGAATGACAATGATATAAGGAAGGCACAACTAAATGCCAAAGCAATGAATGTGCTTTATTGTGCCTTAGACCGCAATGAATTCAATAGAGTCTCTACTTGCAATTTTGCAAAAGAGATATGGGACAGACTTGAGGTGACCCATGAGAGCATGAATCAAGTCAAGGAATCTAAAATAAACATGCTAGTTCATAAGTATGAACTATTTAAAATGGATTCTAATGAAACTATCACTTGCATGTTTACTAGATTTACTGATATCGTCAATGGTTTGAAAAGTCTTGGCAAAAGTTATGCTAACAGTGACCTTGTCAGGAAAATACTTCGATCTTTGCCAAGGTCATGGGAAGCCAAGGTAACGGTGTGGAGTGATTGATTATAACCCTATTTGATTTTGATGAGCTCAAAGCATTTGAGTATATCTTATGTTATACTAATGAATTCAATCTAGTGTTTCAGCCAAATATTTGTAAATTTATGTTTAATTGTCTCTAGCCTTGGTTCAATACATTTTGGCTAAGTACGGAACTCAGTTTGAACCAAAGTCTGGAACGCGAGTCGACTCCGGAAGAGTTCGAGTCGACTCCAAGTGTTTCAGACGTTCTGGCACAGACTCGAGTCGACTCCGGCACATTACGAGTCAACTCCGACTGAGAACAGACAGCAGGACAGAAAGATGAATCTCAGACCCTGTCACCGAGTCGACTCCTGAAGACATCGAGTCGACTCCGATGCTTGCCGAGTCGACTCCAGAAAAGTACCAGTCGACTCCAAGGAGTAACAGACAGAAAGACAGAGAAGATGTTTTGGACTCTGAGAGCCGAGTCGACTCCAGAAGAACTCGAGTCGACTCCGACGGTTGGCGAGTCGACTCCTAATAGAAGCAAGAGTCGACTCTCAGAGGAATGCAAGACTAAAAGTCAGAGAGCCAACTTCGGTGTCTGAGAGCCGAGTCGACTCCAGCAAAGTCCGAGTCGACTCCGAGGCAGTTCAACTCCAAAGACAGAAGACCAGTTTTTCGGTGTCTGAGAGCCGAGTCGACTCCAGCAAAGTCCGAGTCGACTCCGAGACAGTTCAACTCCAAAGACAGAAGACCTGTTTTTCTGGCTCTGAGAGCCGAGTCGACTTCAAGAGAATCCGAGTCGACTCGAGGAAGTAAAACCGAAAGAAAGATTGTTGGAATCCTGAAGAACGAGTCGTCTCTAGAAGGAAGAGTCATCTTCGGACATTGGCGAGTTGACTCCAGGTTTAGCCGAGTCGACTCCAGAACGGGACGACACTTTATTTCAAATTTTGAACAGCGGGCGAGTCGTCTCCAGTAAAGCATGAGTCGACTCCAGCAACAGCCGAGTCGACTCCAGATCGAGCGAGTCGACTCCGATCCCAACGAACACTTTGTCAGGAGTTGCAGATTGTGCAGAACGACTCTAAAAGTGTGTCTAACGGCTAGTTTTCGATGGGGATTGCTTAATGGACTTTGAGAGCCGAGTCGACTCCAGAAGAACTCGAGTCGACTCCGACGGTTGGCGAGTCGACTCCTAATAGAAGCAAGAGTCGACTCTCAGAGGAATGTGTTGCCCAAGGTGACAACCCAAGAGGAGGGGTGAATTGGGTCTTTTAAAACTTTTCAACTACTTCTAATCTTTTAGAGTTAATTAAGCTAAGTTGTATGGATGCATAGTGGAATTTAAACTTAGCAAGAGTATGATTCTAATCTAATCAACTATTAAGCAGCGGACTCAATAAAAGATTAGTCTAAGTTTGCCCAAGTATGCAATTTAATACAATGAGTCTTAATGCAGTTATATTGAATGAGACTTGATTAAGTAAATTGAATATGCTTGCAACTAAAGGATGCGCGGAGAAGAGTTAAGCAAGCAATTTATCTAAGTAAGTAAGTGGGTGAGGAAATTAGATAACAAAGAGCATCACAGACACAACAAAAGTATAGTGGTTCGATGCATCCCAGCACCTACATCCACTCCCCAAGACCTCTTGAAAATTTTACTATAATCCCTCAGATTACAGCCGGTTGTTTTACAAGCTCACAACTCAACTTGTTGTTTTGCGAGATCACAACGAACTCGGTCGGTTTTCACAGGCTCACCGACTAGAACCAACCGATTGTTTTTCCGGGTTCACAATCAAACCCAGTTGGTTTTCCCAAAGGCTCACCAACCACAACCTTACAACGATTGTTTTCCGGGTTCACAATCAACCCAGTTGGTTTTCCCAAAGGCTCACCAACCACAACCTTACAACTTTGGTTTTCCCTTTGGCTCACCAACAAACCTTAACCCCTTGATTCAATCCTTTGATTGAATCAAGTTACAAGATATTAGAACAAGAGTTTAAATCAAATACAAGCTTCTCAAATAAGCAAATATAGCAAATATAAATAAGTAAAGTAAAGAGAAGAAGCCCTCAAACAAATTTGTAGATGAAGAAACTCGGCTTCTTCTTTACTTGACCCTCTTCTGATTTTGCACGAAGTAGAGGATCACCGAGGCAGCACACGGATGGAGAGGAAGCTTTGGGATTCACTTGGATGCTCTTCTTCTCTCTATTTTGCTTTGAATGACCCTTTTGTGCTTTTGGGAGATTTTTCTTTGAGATCTCTTTCCTAAGTATTCTCTCCCACTTCCATACCTTCTCTCCTAGCTCTCCTCTTGATTTTATAGCTTTAGATGGCGTGGAAACAAAAATCTAGCCGTTAGAGACAAAAATAGAGCCATTGGAGTCAAGAAAAAGCTAGCCGTTATGCCTCCCAGCGTGCTAGAGTCAACTCGGCTGAAGCAGGAGTCGACTCGGCTGAAAGAGGAGTCGACTCGTGAATAGTAGTCTGCCGGTACTGTAGCTGGAAGTCGACTCCGCACTGTAGCGCTGAAGTTGGAGTCGACTCGAGCACTGTAGCGCTGAAAAACAACTCTCTGTCTTTTTGCCTGTTCTCAGTCGGAGTCGACTCGTAGAGTCCCGGAGTCGAATCGAGCACTGTTTCTTGAAACTCCAGAGTGCCAGAGTCGACTCTAAACTTCCAGGAGTCGACTCGAGGACTAATCTTTTGAATCTTTCTTTGAATTTGCTCCTCTAACTTGAATCATTTGAACTTGAAACTTGGGCCAATAAAGTGTAGCTTTCTTCCAACTTTTCTTGAGAGCTTTTGAGGCCTTCTTGTATTTTTCCAACTTGCTATGTTCCTTGCAAAACAAATTATCTTTCTTCTTGCAACACAAACATTAGTATTTATACTTCAAGGTTTTGTGATCATCAAAATTAATCTTTAAATCAATCTTTGGGTCATCAGAATGCAAGACTAAAAGTCAGAGAGCCAACTTCGGTGTCTGAGAGCCGAGTCGACTCCAGCAAAGTCCGAGTCGACTCCGAGGTAGTTCAACTCCAAAGACAGAAGACCAGATTTTCGGTGTCTGAGAGCCGAGTCGACTCCAGCAAAGTCCGAGTCGACTCCGAGACAGTTCAACTCCAAAGACAGAAGACCTATTTTTCTGGCTCTGAGAGCCGAGTCGACTCCAAGAGAATCCGAGTCGACTCGAGGAAGTAAAACCGAAAGAAAGATTGTTGGAATCCTGAAGAACGAGTCGTCTCCAGAAGGAAGAGTCATCTCCGGACATTGGCGAGTCGACTCCAGAACGGGACGACACTTTATTTCAAATTTTGAACAGCGGGCGAGTCGTCTCCAGTAAAGCATGAGTCGACTCCAGATCGAGCGAGTCGACTCTGATCCCAACGGACACTTTGTCAGAAGTTGCAGATTGTGCAGAACGGCTCTAAAAGTGTGTCTAACGGCTAGTTTTCGATGGGGATTGCTTAAATAGCCAGAGTGAACAGTAATAGAGCAAGAAAGAGAGACTCCATTCAAAGCAAAAGGGATTTCCACCTACCAAAGCCTTTCAAGAGTTAATACAAGAGAAAGAAGGAAGAAGTGCATTAAAGTCTACTCTCCAAACGTCTTCCTCGCATTCAAGGCTCTCCTCTGACATCAGATCATCAGTACATTCAACGAGGAGACTCAGAGTTCAAGAAGCCCCTTCTTCCTCTTCCAAAATCTGTTTGAGGGCTTCAACTCTACATCTTTTTTATATTGCTCATATTTGCTTGTTAAGAAGCTTTTTCTGTACTCTTTACAAACTATTTTCTTGTTAGTTGATTCAATCAGGAGATTGAATTAAGGTTGTAGATGTTTGTTGGTGAGCCGAGGTTAAAACCAACGGTGTAAGAGTTTGATTGTGATCCCGAAAAAACAATCGGGTGGTTCTAGTCGGTGAGCCTGTGAAAACCGACCAAGTTCGTTGTGATCTCGTAAAACAACAAGTTTGGTTGTGAGCTTGTAAAACAACCGGCTGTAATCCGAGGGATTATAGTGAACTCCCAAGTGAAGCTTGGAAAGTGGACGTAGGAGCAAGGGTTAGCTCCGAACCACTATAAAATCTCTTATGTTTGTGATTGTTTAATTGTCTCTTCCATTTTCCTCATCCACTGCATATAGTAAACTAATTAATCCACCTGCAACTAAGTTTAATTAGTTACTCATTAAGTTTTTAATTTGCAATTATTATTTAAAACCCAATTCACCCCCCCTCTTGGGTTGTCTTCTTGGGCAACAAACGGCAATCCAAGAAGCCAAGGACTTGAACAAGCTGCCACTTGAGAAGCTTCTTGGATCCCTTATGACGCATGAGCTCACGATGAAACAACACAGCGAAGAAGAATCCACTCATAAGAAAAAGGTAATAGCCCTCAAATCTACTTCTTCTAACAAAGATCTATCTTGCAGTAGCAGCAGCGAAGAAGAAGATAATGAGGAAGACGATGATGAGGCTCTTCTCGTGCGAAAGTTCAGAAAATTCATCAACCGGAAGAAGTCCTTTCATCAGAGGAGAGGTCCCTCAAGTTCCTACTACAAGGATAAAGGTAAGGAAAGGGAAAATGAAGGAATCGGATGCTATGAATGCAAGAAACCGAGACATTTCAAAGTTGATTGTCCCTTGTTGAAGAAGGCCAGCAAATTTAAGAAAAAGAAAGTCCTCGTCTCCACTTTGACGGACTCCGATTCATCATCATCATCATCGGATGAGGAACAAGAGGAAAAGGCCAACTTTTGATTTATGGCAAATGAAAATGAGGTAACATCTAAAACGCATTTAGATTTTACCTTTGATGAATTGTATGATGCTTTTAATGAACTAATGGATGAATATAAGACAATAAATCTTAAGAATAAAGAACTAAAACTAACTATTCAATCTCACTTCCATAAATACGATAAATTAACTAAGGACAAGGATTGTATCATTAAAGAAAATTTAGAACTTAAAACAAACAACCAAATGTTAATTCAAAAAACTAACACCTTACTTAAAGATAACGAAAAACTAACCAAGGAAATTTCAGAACTTAAAAACGGTAAACAAACTATAAAAGATAATCTCACAGAAGACTTAAACATACTCAAAACAGAAAAACAAAAGCTAATAAAAGAACTTGAAAAATACAAACCTATTGTTGAAAAGTTTACATATAGCTCTGAAAAATTGAAAATGATACTTAATAATCAACGAGCTGTATTTAATAGAGCTGGTTTAGGGTATAAACCTAAAAATAAGCAAAAGCTTCTTAAAAATTTCTTTGTGAAAGCAGGGGAAAGTAAAACTAAGAATATAACCTATTTTTGCTGTGGAAAAGTAGGGCATAAAGCTAATGTGTGTGACCATAGGAAAGGAGAAGCTAAAAGGAAAATTAAAAAGGTTTGGATTCCAAAAGGAACCAACATTACTAACCTTGAAG
Source organism: Phoenix dactylifera (assembly GCF_009389715.1). Classification (NCBI taxonomy): domain Eukaryota; kingdom Viridiplantae; phylum Streptophyta; class Magnoliopsida; order Arecales; family Arecaceae; genus Phoenix; species Phoenix dactylifera. The sequence goes on from NW_024067886.1 coordinate 240,233, forward strand.
GACCTAAGAAAATTTGGGTACCTAAATTTGTATGATTTCCTTGTGTAGAAGTGTCTTGCAGCCAAAGTCGACAAAAACTGTTGGTACTCGGATAGTAGCTGCTCAAGACACATGACGGATGACAAGGAGCAATTCTTCACCCTAGAGCCTAAAAAGGGAGGTGCTGTGACATTTGGAGACAACAACCGAGGTCACATCGTTGGTATAGGTAAAGTACAAATCACCTCTTCAACCTTTGTTGATAATGTACGATTTGTAGATGATCTTAAGCATAACTTACTTAGCGTAAGTCAATTATGTGATAGAGGGTTTGATGTTCTGTTTAAGCCAACTCTTTGCATCATAACCAACTCAAGTGACAATAGCTTAGTATTCAAAGGAATAAGACGTGGTAATGTGTACGTAGTAGATCTTGAAGATCTTGACAAAAATAATCCTTGCTTAGTAGCTAGTGATACTAAGCTTAATGATGCAAGTTGGTTATGGCACCGTAAGTTAGGTCATGCAAGTATGGATACAATATTAAAACTAGTTAAAAGAGATTCTGTAATAGGTTTGCCAAAACTAAAATTTGAAAAAAATAAAATTTGTGAACTACTACATGATGAGAGCACAAAAGTGCGATCTAAGTACCAATTAACTTAGCCTAATGCTAGCAAAATAATGATAAATAATAGGTGTTAACATTTACATGATTAAATATTTTATCCTTAGCACTTATTATAGTTTTATCATTATATATAAATTCATCTCTTTCCAGCTGCAGAGCAGAGCCTAGATTCAGCCGTTCATAAGCACTTCAGCAGCCTTGACGTGTCCGTGAGCCACATCAGCCCTCTCAAGACCCGTCCGCATCTCAGGATCCGTGATCAAATCATGCCGCGATCAACCTTTCTCCCAACTCTTGGAATCTGCGATCAAGTGTTTCTCTCGTGCATCCACGAAGCATCCAGCACCCCGTGTCCATGTAACCTTCCAACGCATCATCTAAATCCCAGCGTGCGACCCCTCATCCCGATTCTCAGCTTCCTTCACGCGTTCGAACGACCACCTCATCATCCCGTGTTTGTGCAACCCCCGAGATCTCGGCTTCCGTCTTCCTCGCAGCATCACGATATCGCCAGCATCCACACGAGCAAAGCCCAGTCGTCCGTGAAGCCTTCTCGCATCCACTGCTTCCGGATTCGTGACCCCAAGGCATCGTTTCCGTCTTCTCCGCTTGTGTTCTCAGTGTCTGCATCCCAGTTCCATCTGCAAGCATCTTCAGCCGAGTTCCCAGCCTCCTGCGAAGCATCTCCGCGTCCGATTCTTCTAGATCCTTCTCCCCACCGGCGTGTCATCCTTCCGTTCGAGAGCATCCCCATCTGTTTGCATCCGCGGCTTTCGAGTTCAGACATTCCCCGCGTCCGTGATCTCAGCGTCCCAGCTCCCAGCTCCAACGATGAAGCCCAGCCACGTCAGATCCCAGCGACCGTGATCCCAGCTCCAAACCACCTTCCGTTCGCGATCAGATCTCGCCAGCGTTTGCAAACTCCATCCGTCCACGTTCCACCTCCCAGCGACGGATCCTTGCCGCGTCTGCAAGCCAACCGTCCGTGATGATCTCGTGTATCAGATCCCCTAGCATCCCGCGAAAGGTTTTCGCGTCCGATTCTCCCGCATCCACAGCCTCATCCGGTCATCTCCACCGCGTGCGAAGAAGTGATCGAAGGCCAGCTTGACACCGCTCTCGGTTGGGGGGAGAGTTGTTATATATATCCCCCATTCGGTGAACCAGGGGCGGGAGTCATCCCTCATACGAAAAAGAACAGAGAGGCCCTCTGCCATTCAAAAGAAAAGTAAGGGAGAAAGGGAAATAGGGGATGCCCTGTTTCCGAAAATAAAAAGAAAAAAAAAAGAGAAATAAGAGGAAGAGGGGAGTTCTTTTATGTTTATGGCTGGCTAATCCCTTAGGTGAAGGGTGATGGAGGAACTTTTGATGTCTTATTTTCTTTCAAGTAAATTCTGAACATTGCTCTCTTTGTTTTACATCTATTAATATGTTTTTGATTCTTGCATGCTTATTTATGCGATAGATCTCTTATGGTTTATATTTTTTTTTGATTCATGAATTGTTTCGATGTTTGATTTGTCGTAGACGTAATCGGCACGATAAATACTTAGATCTTGAATTCATGTTTTCAAATTATATACTCCATGATTAGAACTATTCTATCTGATTGATCCTTAATCAAAAATCCCAGAATTTAATTGTTGAAAATAATATCATCGAGGGGGATTCCAGATCCCTACACCATCTTAATCTATCCAAATTTCAATTCTCTGTTCACTGATTTATTTTCTATTGGCAAAACATCATCTTTATCCACAAATTTATTGAATTAATTAATCTAAAATCATATTAAATAATCTAATATATATTTCGTTCCCTGAGGATTCGACCTCGGACTCCCGAGAATTTACTACTTGTGCGATTCTCCTGCACTTGGGAGAACAATTTTATTTTTGCATCAAGTTTTTGGCGCCGTTGCCGGGGAATGGCTGATTTATTAGTATAATTTTAGATTTAATCAGTATCTTAGTATTTAGTCTTTTTCTTTCAAAAAAAAAAATCTTTATTGCTGTTTTTTTTATTCCCTGCACAGTCTGCATCAAACTCTGATATCTGAGTAATCCACCGTCTGATTGCACTCAAATTTCGTCGAATGCTGTAGGACACATGTTTCTTTCATCGGAACGGTCTGATTGATATTCGGATACTTTTAATTGATAAGAACTTTAAGAAAAGATCAAGGGTGATCATTAAAAGAATAAATAAATAAATAAACTCTGAAACTTTGTATGCTAGGGTGGAATAGGGACGACACCGGTCGATTAAGTCGTACAACTTTAGATCATCTCTTAGGACACATCCTTGAAATTCCTTCGCAGTATCTCACACCTTTTGAGATGGCAAATTTTCCTGATGATGTAGGAAGTCACCATGGTGATGAAGGTAGACCTCCAGTTATGACACTTCGACAATATTTACACCCTACTAGGACTAGTCAACCTTCATGCATGATTATTCCTAAAAATGTTGGACACTTTGAAATCAAACCAGGGGTAATTCAATTGCTGCCAACGTATCATGGAATGGAATCCGAGAACCCTTATCTTCACCTTAAGGATTTTGAGAAAATTAGTATCACATTTAGAGTGCCAAATGTATCGGAAGATGTCCTTAAATTAACCTTGTTTCCTTTTTCCTTAAAGGATAAAGCCAAAACATGGCTGAACTCCTTGAGACCTAGATCGCTAGGAACATGGCAGGATATGCAAAGAGAATTCTTGAAAAAATTCTTTTCCGTACAAAGGACTAACTTTTTGAAAAGACACATTAGTAACTTCCAACAAAAAGACCATGAAACATTTTATGAATGCTGGGAGAGATTTAAAGATTTGCTTCTCTCTTGTCCTCATCACGGGTTTGAAACATGGAGAACCATTAGTTTCTTTTACGAAGGGTTGTCTCCACAATTAAAACAATTTATAGAGACTATGTGTAATGGTCTATTTTTGGAAAAGCAACCCGATGAGACATGGGATTATTTAGATTCTCTCTCAGAGACTGCACAATTATGGGATACAGGGGATAGAGTGAATAAACCTTTGCCTAAGCCTTCTAGCGTTGGACAGGGGGGCTTTTATAACCTTAGTACTCAGGATGATATTCAGGCTAAAATGGCAGCCCTTACTAGGAAGGTAGAGGAAATTGAACTTAGAAGGATTGAACCCGTCAAGACCTTAGAACATAACAGCGAGTGTTGTAGGATTTGTGAGATGCCTGGTCATCTCACCACTGATTGCCCCACAATACCCGCATTCAAGAAAGTCTTGCATGATCAGGCCAATATTATGAATACATATCAAAAATCTTTTAATAATCCTTTTTCGGGTACTTATAACCCTGGATGGAAGAACCATCCAAATTTCAGGTGGAGGAATGACCAACCTCAACAAGTATATAACCCAACTCCTCCACCTCCGCAGCCTCATTATGCACACGCACCCCCTCAAAAATCCAGTCTCGAAGAAACTTTGCAATCTTTCATGCAAGGTCAAGCTAAAATCAATGATGACTTAAGAAATCAACTGACAACGCTGACCACTGCTTTAAGTGCTCAAGAGAAAGGTAAGCTACCAGCTCAACCATAACCTAATCCTCAAATCTATGGCGGTAGCAATGCATCATCTTCAACTTCGCATAAAGAACAAGCAAAGAGTATAATAACTTTGCGAAGTGGAAAGGTTATTGACCGACCAGTCCTAGAACAAACACAAGTCATACCTGATTCTGACCCTCCCAAGACAAAAGAAAAGGATAATGAAGAAAATGAAGCACCAACATCTACTGAAAAAATTGAATGTCCTTTTCCTGCACCATTTCCACAAAGATTAAAGCCCTTGCAAAAGCTTGAACCAAACTCTGAAATTCTTGAGCTTTTTAAGCAAGTAAAAATCAATGTACCTCTTCTTGATGCAATCAAACAAGTGCCCTCCTATGCAAAATTTTTAAAAGATTTGTGCACTGTCAAGCGTCGTTTAAATGTCAAGAAGAAGGCATTTCTGGCTGAAAATGTGAGTGCAATTTTACAGCATAACATTCTTCCTAAATATAAGGATCCAGGTTGCCCAACTATCTCGTGCATCATTGGCAATTTTAGGATTGAGCGAGCATTGCTAGATTTAGGAGCGAGTGTGAACTTGTTGCCATATACGGTATATGAGCAACTCGGTTTGGGTGAGTTGAAACCAACAACTGTGACCTTACAATTAGCTGACAGGTCAGTGAAGGTTCCTAGAGGGATTATCGAAGATGTGTTGGTCCAAGTAGACAAGTTCTATTTTCCTGTTGATTTTATCGTACTGGACACACATCCGGCTTCCAATTCACCATCTCAGATTCCGGTCATCTTAGGACGTCCATTCCTTGCAACTTCTAATGCATTGATCAATTGTAGGAATGGTGTCATAAAGCTTTCTTTTGGCAATATGACTTTGGAACTGAACGTCTTTAGTATAGGTAAACAACCCAGTGATCATGAAGAAAGTAAAGAAGTTGAATGGGTTGAAACCATTGCGGAAGAATATTTGTTAAAAGAAACATTTACTGAATCGGCCGACAATGGTTTGATAGATTGGTGTTCTGAAGGTACTGCTAATGATATGGTCCCACCTGATTTAGATAATTCGGATGTTATGATGGTCTATGGGTGGAGACCGCGAGTAGAGGAATTTGAACAGTTGCCACCTCGAAAAGCAAGGATAGTACCATCCCATGAACAAATACCTAAGCTCGAGTTGAAACCTTTACCGAAGGAACTCAAGTATGCCTTTCTTGGATCCGAGGACACTTTTCCTATAATCATCTCATCTGATCTTGATCATGCCCAAGAAAGAAAATTACTTGGTGTTCTAAAGAATCATAAAGGAGCTTTAGGGTGGTCTATTGCAGACTTGAAGGGGATTAGCCCTTTAATTTGCACGCACCGGATATATTTGGAGGACAATGCCAAAACCACAAGGCAAATGCAACGCAGGTTGAATCCTACGATGAGAGATGTGGTTAAAGCAGAAGTCCTCAAGTTGCTTGACGTGGGTATTATTTACCCAATTTCCGATAGCAAGTGGGTGAGTCCAACTCAAGTCGTGCCCAAAAAAGCAGGTCTGACGGTAGTCAAAAATGAGCAGGGTGAGTTAGTCCCGACTCGTGTCCCCACGAGTTGGCGCATGTGTGTTGACTATCGAAAATTGAATTTGGTCACTAGGAAAGATCACTTTCCCTTACCCTTCCTAGACCAAGTTTTGGAAAGAGTTGCAGGACATAATTTTTATTGTTTTCTCGATGGCTATTCCGGATACTACCAAATCGAGATTTCACTAGAAGATCAAGAGAAGACTACTTTCACTTGTCCTTTTGGTACATTCGCTTTCCGTCAGATGCCGTTCGGGTTATGTAATGCACCTGCAACATTTCAAAGATGCATGCTCAGTATTTTTGAAGACATGAACGAGAAGTTTTTGGAAGTGTTCATGGATGATTTTTCTATTTTTGGCGATTCTTTTGATGATTGTTTACTACATTTACAAGCTGTCTTAGCTCGGTGTATAGAAAAGAACCTGATACTGAATTGGGAGAAATGCCACTTCATGGTGCCAAAGGGAATTGTCCTAGGACATATTGTTTCATCGAAGGGCATGGAAGTTGATAGAGCTAAGATTGACTTAATCGCCAAGCTACCTGCACCCAAGACGGTTAGAGATGTTAGATCATTTTTGGGTCATGCCGGATTTTATAGGAGGTTCATCAAGGACTTTAGTGTCATAGCCCGACCATTATGTAACCTCCTATCCCTTGATACACCGTTCAATTGGACTGAAACCTGTCAAGAGGCATTCGAAAAGTTGAAGTCTATGCTTAGCACTGCACCCATCGTGCGACCACCCGATTGGTCATTACCTTTTGAGATCATGTGCGATGCTAGTGACTATGCGATAGGAGCTGTCCTAGGACAACGCAAGGATAATAAGCCATATGTCATTTACTATGCAAGCAAAACTTTAAATGATGCTCAAATGAATTACACCACCACCGAAAAGGAATTGCTTGCAGTAGTATTTGCATTAGACAAATTTTGCTCTTATATCCTTGGTGCTCCTATTGTTATCTTTACGGATCATGCAGCGCTAAAATATTTACTGGATAAGAAAGAGGCTAAACCACGCTTAATACGATGGATTCTTTTACTCCAAGAATTTGACATCACTATCAAAGATAAAAAGGGAGTAGAGAATGTGGTTGCTGACCATTTATCACGGCTAGTTTTTAATGATTCGGTGCCACAGTTGCCCATCAAGGACTCGTTCCCTGAAGAGCAATTGTTTGCACTTTCTACTATGCCATGGTATGCTGATATTGTAAACTTTCTTGTCACTAACCGGATGCCGGAGCATTGGGGATCAAATGATCAGAATAATTTCTTGCGTGAAGTAAGAAATTATTATTATGATGCTCCTTATTTGTTCAAGTATTGCAATGATCAAATCTTTAGAAGATGCATGAGGATGATAGTGTTATTTTGATGATTAACAAGCAATTATCTAGAGCATGCTATAAGTTAAATTGATACTTCATTTATAAGTTCATTACTCTCAGTATATTTGTTTAAATTGAAAATATATATATGTTCTTGTTCATTTGAATGGATCTAACCTTGAGAATGCAGCAAAGTGTGGATTGAGTCGACCCAAAGATTGTTTGAGTCGACCCCGGCACATCAAGAAAGCATTTGGCACACTTCTGCAAAAATGACACAGATGAACAGTGAGTTGGGTCGACCCAAGGAAAGCATGAGTCGACCCAAACATCAAGATCCTCAAACAACTCAGAAAATGGTTCTCTGGATTTACTGAGAGGGTCGACCCAAGATGAAGTTGAGTCGACCCAAGCTTGAGTCGACCCAAAGAAAGGTTGAGTCGACCCAAGTGAAGAAAGGCTGAAATTCAAGGTTCTGATTTTCCTGAGTTTGGGTCGACCCAAGAAAAATGTTGAGCTGACCCAAGGTTTGAGTCGACCCAAAGAAAGGTTGGGTCGACCCAAGGCAACAGAAGGCTGAATTTCAAGTTTCTGTGTTTTCTGAGAGGGCCGACCCAAGGAATGTTTGAGTCGACCCAAGTGAAGGTTGGGTCGACCCAAGGACAGGTTGAGCCGACCCAAACACGGGCTGAACATAACGGCTAGTTGTGCAGAAATGCTTTTTGGACTCCCAACGGCTATAAACGGCTAGTTTCTTCAATCCAATGGTCAGAAAGGACTATTTGGAGGTTGGAGAAGTATTTAAGAGGGAGTATTCATCAGAGGAAGTAAGCTTTGGGGAAAATACATCAAGTGCATTCAAGAGAGAACCCTAGCAAGACAAGCTTCATCAAGAGCTTCATTCAAGAATCAAAGAAAGGGATTGAGCAGATTCAAAGAGGCATTAAGAGCTCCTTCCCCCATTGAAGAGTGAAGCTTCCTTGACCAAGAAGAGCAAAGCGACTTCAAAGCGATAATTTCTTTCTAACTCTTCTTGTTGTTCATATTGCTTTATATGCTCATCTAGGAGTTTAAATCTTTTCTTTTCATTTGTTTAAACACTTTGTAAAGGTTCGTTGGTAAGCCCGCAAAACCAACAAAGGTTCGTTGGTAAGCCCGCAAAACCAACAAAGGTTTTTGGTGAACCCGGAAAACCAAAGTTGTATAGGTTCGTTGGTGAGCCCGCAAAACCAACAAGGTTCTTGGTGAGCCCGGAAAACCAAGTGTATAGGTTCGTTGGTGAGCCCGTAAAACCAACAAGGTTTTTGGATTGTGAGCCCGGAAAACAATCCAACTGTAATCCGCAAGATTATAGTGAATTCCCAAGGGTATGCTTGGGGAGTGGACGTAGGTGCTAAGGAGAGCACCGAACCACTATATATTGGTGTGTTTGCATTGTGTTTGTGCTTTCATTTTCTCTTGCTTTATCTTCTCTTCTTGCATTAGATTAACTCACTTAAATAACCTAAGAGAGCATCCATCGCACTTAATTAAGAAAGTTTTAAAAGTACCAAAAATTTAGAAGAAACCAATTCACCCCCCCTCTTGGATTGTCACCTTGGGCAACAAGTGGTATCAGAGCAAGGTGCTCTAATAGTACCCATTGATCTCACAATCAAGAGTTAAAGATCATGACAACCCAAGTGGGATGTTCTATAGGAGAGGGACAATTAATTGATAGACCACCTCTATTTAATGGCACAAACTACACTTATTGGAAAGCTAGAATGAGGATATTCATTCAAGCTTCAAACTATGAATTATGGTACATCATTACTAGAGGCCCTCACTCACTCTCTCACACTATTAATGAAAAAGACTTAGCACAATTGAATGCTAATGCTATGAACATACTATATTGTGCTATCCATGAAACTGAATTTAATAAAATCTCTGCATGTTTATCTGCTAAGGAAATCTGGGATACTTTAGAAAATATTTATGACAATATTCTGTTTAGCTCACATATGCTTCAATTACATACTAACAGTGAGCCTGCAGAAAACGATGTTGAATCTCCCAATCCGGAAGAAAGAACAACAAATGAAGAATTCGGTGATGAAAACAAGGATCCATACCCAAACACCGAAAAATTCAAAAGCTTCCTAAAGACAAAGAAGAAGAGGAAGCAAGAAGAAAGTAAGAAAGAGATAAAAAGGAAGAAAGCCTTGACCAAGGAAGAGTCAAGCAAGAAAATAAAAGTTAGGAGCAACAATGATGATACTAGCTCCAAAGAAATACAAGGGGTAACTAACTTGTGCTTTATGGCACAAGAAGATAAGGTACAATCTGAATCTACTCTTACATCAAATGATTTTCAAGAAGAATTTTCTTATGATGAATTATTAAATGCTTTTCATGAATTGTATTGTGAATGTAGAAAACTAGCTATGAAGAATAAAAATTCTAAGAAACTAAATCTAAAAATTTCAAAAGAAAGAAATTCTTTTGGTGAAATACAAGACAAACTAAATTCTGAAAATGAAAGCTTAAGGTTAAATTCAGAACAATTGATTCAGAAAAATCAGAATTTAATTAAAGAAAATCAAAACCTAAATGAAGAAATCAACCAATTAAAATCTTTTATTAACAAATCCACTGTAAGTTCAGAAAAATTAAAAACGATGTTTGAAAGCCAACATGCTGTTTTTGATAAATCAAGACTTGGCTGGATTCCTTTGCTCAATAATAAAACCCTAAAGAAAAAGGTTATCAATTTGCCAAGCAAACCATCAAATAAGATAACTTATTTCAAATATAAAAAGATTGGGCATAAAAACTTTACTTATGGTTCTAATTCGAATAAATCAAATGGTAAAGTTATTACGATTAAACAAATTTGGATTCCAAAAGGAACCATATGCACTAACCCTCAAGGACCCAAGCAAGCTTGGGTACCCAACATGAAAAATATGAGGGTATAGATGTAGGTGTGCCAAGCTACCCATGGAACAAATGAAATTTTCATACAAATGGGTGCATTGACACATAATTAAAGATAAGTCTCATTTTATTCATTAAATTTAGTATAAGGTTTAACATTCTACTTCGTGTATTGAAATTATCTTTTTTATGAAATTACGATACTCTCTGCATCAAAGTTTTTAAATGCCTCATATGTTAAATTTTATCTCAACGAGTTTAGCATGAAACTTTCTAGTGCTTGCATCATGATAAGAAAACAATGAATGGATATATATATATAACCTTCTTCTTCAAGTTTACAAAAATCTAAATTTCCTCTCTAGTATAAACACTTGATGCTGATTTCATACCTTCATGTTAAAACTTTATTGAGCATAATACTTATGAAATCTTATTTCATTATTTGTGAAGGTATGAGTATAATTTATCATAATATCACTCATTCCTTATGTGATTATTTGAAATATATTATGATTTACTCTATAAGTCGCATGTATGCATGTGTCGTGATCATAATGAAAATTCTACTAAAAAGTTTTATAACAATGATTTTTTTTGTAATTCTCAAGACTATTCAAAAAATCTAAGATTAATAAATCTGATCTTTAAGTGTCTCATTTAGTATAATCACTGTATCCTTGATTGAATGATTAATATCCTTACATAAAATTATCTCGAATTCTATTGATTAATGTTAACACGTCATGTTTAATCTGAGCATAAAAATATTCTAAAAGTATGAATATTAATTCCTTTGAACCATCTCCCATAAGTCAAATATAAAATCTTAATTAATCTAAAAGAAAATTGCCTATCTCTCTAAAACAAGATTATTTGTATTGAAAGCCAAATCATAACCAGAATTTTGATAGAAACAACTATTTAAAATAACTTGATTAAAACTTAACTGGTATATCTTATTGATAATTATTTTAGGCAAATAGAATCTAAGCTAAATTGCTTCTGAAAATAAAAAAAAAATTGGTTTGACTTTGATAAATCTTCCTATTGCCTCACATGGGTGTCCTTGAACCATATTATTTAATAAAATTATCTCTTTAGTTCAAGTGACTTGTGCTTGCTTATATTTAGACAATCTCTTGAGTAAAGTGACTTAATATTCAATTATTATCATATCTTATGTTGAGTCATCTAGCTAAAGAAATATATTGTATGAATGTTTTGTATCTTGAAGAAACTAATGACTTTCCTTCAAGAAAGAAAAAGAGTTTATTAATGATACAGGATTTATGAGCAAGAAATTTCAACTTGAAGGACACCTTGATGAAAGATACAATAAACATTCCTTTGCAAACAAAAAAAAGGAGAGAGATTTTCTTCAGCCAAGGGTGTAAAGAATCTAAAAGGTATTTGGCTTGAAGAATGCTAAATACACTGGTAATCTAAACTCTTCTCTTGTGAGTTAGTTGAGCAAAATCAATAATCTGAAATTATATGGTAGCATGATTAAACCTTTAATTGCTGATCATCTTGATATCATGCTTCATTCTCATGCTAGTGATGATTGTTTCATGGTGTGATTAAATTGAAGTTTACTTTTTCCTATATAATGCATAACCATGAAATACACAAGTTTATGCCTCAAATCTCTAATTCAAAATAACTTGTGATAAGCTATGAATCATTGGGCATAATGAAAATGCTGTTTGCATGATATATATTTATATGCAGCATATTAGATTAATTCTTTATTCTGCTCTTTCATGTAACTACTTGAAAATAACAAAAAGAGAGAGAGATAAAGAAAAGAAAATGGATATTATTCAAGAGAAGTAAAATCTAAGTAAAGGCAAATACTTCAATCTTAAGGAAAAGCAAAACAAGCATAATACATTCGGCACATTTGTGAGACTAATATGAACATTCCTTTGGAAGAGATAAAATCCGTAATTAATTACAGGAAAAGGTTGAAGTGAACATTTTAAACCTTCTATATTGCTCATCATAGGGATGGTGCCAATGGGGAGGCTAGTGGTAGTACCCGGCACTATTTGACCCAACTATTCGGTGCAGGGCATATTAGGGACGGCACAAGAGGGAGGCTAGTGGTAGTACCTCGTGCCCCTTCCAACTCCACCGGATAGGGAGCAAATAGAATATAGAGCATAGAAAAGTAAAACCGAAAAATAAATGAAGATAATCAAAATGTTCATTGAATGGTTAAAGAAAGAAATTAAAAATTTGGGGAATGAATGATAAATAAATAAAAATATATAAGAAGGTTGTGAAAAATCAAATGAAGTTTGAATCACTTGAAAACACACCTTAAGGATAAAATCAGTGCTAAATTGTATTTAAATAAAGGAAATTTTATTTGAAAAGAATTGATTTTGATCCATGACATGCTTGTTATGTTTTGCATATTTTGAATTATGTGTTTTCAATATTCAAATAGCAAAGATCTTTCCTAGATTTAACTTGTAATGCTTCATGCCTATAAATTTTGATTGAAACATGTTATTACCAACAACAACATCATTTTGTTTTAATGAATATATTTTGAAAAATAAAAAAAAATTTATTTGAATTTGCAAATTAGGCAAAATGGATTGATTCTGACATATCTTTTATCTTGCCTAACATTAGTACATAATATCCTCCAATTTGTACCAAAATTCAATATGAATTACAAAGATTCTGGATGTGCTCTAATGTTCTTGAAATATGTGTCTTCAATCTTAATAATTTAAGATGAGCTACAATGTAGAAGATGCATATCTCAAATTATAATCCTGAAAGGCTCTTTGAAAATTTTTATGAAATTCAGAATCTGATGTTGTATAAAAGCTTAAACTTAATTTAAAAATGCCTCTATCATTGTATTTTTGTAACCTTCATTATATGCTTCAATGATTGCATCATTTTGGGGAATAACTCAATATGAATTTCTAGATAAAATTACAGCTTAAGAAAAATAGAATAATTCTGATGCCTTGATTGCTTGCCCTGATACGCATCTGAAACATATCATTTCTTATCTTCAAAGTGTACTAATATTGGTCTGAATGATGTGTCTTTTGATGATCTTGATTGCAAACAAATATTTTTTAATATATGATTTTATTTTGATATTGAAAAGATTTATTGTGCTTCATATATACATTGCTGAAAAACCTTGATTAAGAAATTGAGTTCTATAAATACATATACTTCAATGGTCATCTATATATTTTTTTTCCTCTCCTACATTGTTAAAGACTTTCATCAAAATATATATGTATATATATTATTAAAAGAGTGAATGATCTCAAGTCTAGAAATATTTCAGCTCACTCAAATGATTCTTAAAAGAAGGAAAATGTAAATGCTTTTGAAAGAATTTGAGCTTCAAATGAATCATTTTCTGATTAATATTTCAGTACATTTTCTCAAAGATTAAGAGGAAGCATAACTTGTTCTTAAAAGATTAAAAAGAGTGATTGCTATAAATTTTGAATAACTCTAGATCACTCTACATTCTTGATATCATAAAGTTTCAGTTTTATTCACGTTTATCATTAAAATCTGAAATTCAACAAAAGAAAAGAAAGTTTAAAAGAAAATGCATCTTTTGAGGGGGAGCTTTAAATACTCAATCTCTTTATTGAAAATTATCTTCAAACTCTAAACTCTCAAATGGAATGATTAATTGAGGGGGAGAAAGAAAATTTCAGAGGGAGAGATCATATAGAACTTAATCATGTAAATTCACAACTAAAGATGAGAGAAAGAATACCAAATGTAAAGTGGTATTAAACTCTGTGCTTCATTGAATATCTTTTGAAAGTTGGATTTTCATCTGTACTTAATTGGTAAATCACTTGTTTTGAAAACTAAGTGAAAAGAATTCCATTTGTCTTAGTATTGGAAATTTACTTTGGAATCTACTAATGAGCTCTTATTGGCTTGCACTTTAGCGTTTCAATCATGAGCCAATTCATTTTAATTGATTTTGATGTTATTATCTTTAAAGGAGTAAAAGAAAGTCCTTAAGAGAGCTCTAAAAGAACTTTCAAAGCCTTGAATTTTATGTATCCTACACTACATAAATTCATGTTTTGGTATCTATGCCCCAATACTTTTATTTGGATTTTCATCCGTGCCTTTCTTTGAATATTATTCTTGATACTCCTTGAAATAACTTGAAAAAGATTCCATCTACACTTGATTTCAAAACTATCTTTGGAATCTACATTTAGAGATCACTTCTGGCTTACATTCTAAATATCTCATTCCTAAAGCCAAACACATAGAAATAAGATATCATTTTATTAGGGATCATGTGCAAAATGGAAACATATGAGCATATATGTACTGAAAAACAATTAGCTCACATATTCACAAAACCCTTGAGTGAAGATAGAGTCTGCACGCTAAGGAGGAAATTAGGCATATGTGATCCTTTTTATTGAAGAGATATAAAAGGGAGCAAGCAATCTCATGATACATTCCTCCCATTTCTAAAAACCCATGAAACATGAGTCAAACTTGTTATCTATAGATTCCTTACTCATGTATCATTGTCCCATAAAGAGTTTATAAGGATTGGAAGCAAGAAAAACATTTTAGAAGCAAAACGGAAGAGAAAAGAAAAATTCTGCACTTGGGTCAACCCAACCCAGAATAGGGTCGACCCAACATTGAGTCGACCCAAGAAATTTCTTGAGTCGACCCAACGTCGGGACCCCACTGTTAAAAGGGGGACCCGTGAGCTATCTAGGGCACTGTTTACCCTTTGTCCTCTTCCGAAAACCCTATTTCCCACTCTCAATTAGAGTCTCCCTAGGCTGATCTTAGCATCTATATTTAGAGCCTAGGCTAGAAATCTAGTTCTCGTATGTATCTTGCCTTTTCTCATATGTATCTTGCTTTTTCCCTTATGAATCTTGTCTTTCCCTTATATCTTTAAATCTTGATTGTGGAACATTGTACTTTTCATCATTTTGAGCATTAATATATAAAAATGTTCCTATTTTGATCAATGAAGTCTGAAGTTTGTTCTTTATTGCATCTTTTCCCATATATATGTTTTTGATGATAACAAAAAGGGGGAGAAGAGAAGGAAAGAGTATATAAAGGAGAAGAGAAGGAAAGAGTATATAAAAGAGAAGAGAAGGAAAGAGTATATAAAGGGAGAAGAGGAAAGAGTATATAAGGGAGAAGAGAAGGAAAGAGTATATAAAGGAGAAGAGAAGAAAAGAGTATATAAAGGGGGAGAAGTAAAGAAAGAGTATTTTATTTGAGAAGTAAAGATATGTATAACAAAAAGGGGGAGAAGTAAAGATAGTGTTTAGAGCATGTAAAGAAAAGAGAAATAAATGGGCAAACAAATTGAAAATCATATAAGAAAGCTTATACATCTAAGGGGGAGCAATTTGTAACAATGAAAATCATCAAATCAAAATTTCTATCGCAATTCAGAATTTGGCACATAAAAATTCAGAATTTGGCACGCACCTCTCGCACCCCGATACATAACCTGAAATTCATGTTTTATCTCAAATTTTTGAAGTTTCATTGCTAATGAATTATAAATGAAAGGGGGAACAATTCAAAAAGTCAAATTGGCAACATTTGAATAATATAGGGGGAGATTTCACAAGTATATATGAAAAGCTGAAATTCAGCAATTTAATCCCTTCTATAAACTGATTTTAAAGATAAGTATCAATAGGCTTATACTCTTTATTTTGTAATCATCAAAAAGGGGGAGATTGAGGATGATAGTGTTATTTTGATGATTAACAAGCAATTATCTAGAGCATGCTATAAGTTAAATTGATACTTCATTTATAAGTTCATTACTCTCAGTATATTTGTTTAAATTGAAAATATATATATGTTCTTGTTCATTTGAATGGATCTAACCTTGAGAATGCAGCAAAGTGTGGATTGAGTCGACCCAAAGATTGTTTGAGTCGACCCCGGCACATCAAGAAAGCATTTGGCACACTTCTGCAAAAATGACACAGATGAACAGTGAGTTGGGTCGACCCAAGGAAAGCATGAGTCGACCCAAACATCAAGATCCTCAAACAACTCAGAAAATGGTTCTCTGGATTTACTGAGAGGGTCGACCCAAGATGAAGTTGAGTCGACCCAAGCTTGAGTCGACCCAAAGAAAGGTTGAGTCGACCCAAGTGAAGAAAGGCTGAAATTCAAGGTTCTGATTTTCCTGAGTTTGGGTCGACCCAAGAAAAATGTTGAGCTGACCCAAGGTTTGAGTCGACCCAAAGAAAGGTTGGGTCGACCCAAGGCAACAGAAGGCTGAATTTCAAGTTTCTGTGTTTTCTGAGAGGGCCGACCCAAGGAATGTTTGAGTCGACCCAAGTGAAGGTTGGGTCGACCCAAGGACAGGTTGAGCCGACCCAAACACGGGCTGAACATAATGGCTAGTTGTGCAGAAATGCTTTTTGGACTCCCAACGGCTATAAACGGCTAGTTTCTTCAATCCAATGGTCAGAAAGGACTATTTGGAGGTTGGAGAAGTATTTAAGAGGGAGTATTCATCAGAGGAAGTAAGCTTTGGGGAAAATACATCAAGTGCATTCAAGAGAGAACCCTAGCAAGACAAGCTTCATCAAGAGCTTCATTCAAGAATCAAAGAAAGGGATTGAGCAGATTCAAAGAGGCATTAAGAGCTCCTTCCCCCATTGAAGAGTGAAGCTTCCTTGACCAAGAAGAGCAAAGCGACTTCAAAGCGATAATTTCTTTCTAACTCTTCTTGTTGTTCATATTGCTTTATATGCTCATCTAGGAGTTTAAATCTTTTCTTTTCATTTGTTTAAACACTTTGTAAAGGTTCGTTGGTAAGCCCGCAAAACCAACAAAGGTTCGTTGGTAAGCCCGCAAAACCAACAAAGGTTCGTTGGTAAGCCCGCAAAACCAACAAAGGTTTTTGGTGAACCCGGAAAACCAAAGTTGTATAGGTTCGTTGGTGAGCCCGCAAAACCAACAAGGTTCTTGGTGAGCCCGGAAAACCAAGTGTATAGGTTCGTTGGTGAGCCCGTAAAACCAACAAGGTTTTTGGATTGTGAGCCCGGAAAACAATCCAACTGTAATCCGCAAGATTATAGTGAATTCCCAAGGGTACGCTTGGGGAGTGGACGTAGGTGCTAAGGAGAGCACCGAACCACTATATATTGGTGTGTTTGCATTGTGTTTGTGCTTTCATTTTCTCTTGCTTTATCTTCTCTTCTTGCATTAGATTAACTCACTTAAATAACCTAAGAGAGCATCCATCGCACTTAATTAAGAAAGTTTTAAAAGTACCAAAAATTTAGAAGAAACCAATTCACCCCCCCTCTTGGATTGTCACCTTGGGCAACAATGCATTTCGGAGCATGAGATACAAAGTGTACTCTCTTTTTGTCATGCCAATGCTTGTGGAGGACACTTTGCATATAAGAAAAAGGCAGCTAAAGTGTTGCAATGTGGTTTTTATTGGCCTACATTATTTAAAGATGCCCACAAGTTCTGTAGGACATGTGACCCATGTCAACGTGTTGGAAGTCTAACTCATAGGCAAATGATGCCTCTTCAGCCCATTACTGCTATTGAAATTTTTGACATGTGGGGCATCGATTTCATGGGCCCATTCCCACCGTCTTTTGGATATGAGTACATTTTGGTTGGTGTAGAGTATGTGTCCAAATGGGTAGAAGCTGTGCCTTGTCGAACAAATGACCACAAACCAGTTTTAAAATTTCTTAAAGAAAATATATTTTCTAGGTTTGGGATGCCCAAGGTCATAATTAGTGATGGGGGAAAACATTTCTGTAACAAACCTTTTGAGATCCTGTTACGAAAGTACGGTATCACTCATAAAATTGCAACTCCTTATCACCCGCAGACTAGTGGCCAAGTTGAGTTAGCCAATCGGGAGATTAAACGAATTTTAGAGAAAACGGTGAATCCATCACGCAAAGATTGGTCTTTAAAACTTTCTGACGCATTGTGGGCTTACCGTACTGCTTATAAAACTATTCTTGGTATGTCCCCGTATCGGCTAGTCTATGGAAAAGCATGTCATCTACCTGTTGAATTAGAGCATAAATCATATTGGGCCATTAGAAAATTGAACTTTGAATTGTCAGATGCTGGTTTAATTCGAAAATTACAATTAAGTGAGTTGAATGAAATTCGTCGGGATGCGTATGACAATGCTAGACTTTGTAAAGAACGAATGAAAATTAGGCATGATAAATCAATTCTAAGAAAATCTTTTGAACCTGCACAAAAAGTTCTTTTGTATGACTCTCGCTTACATCTATTTCCTGGAAAGTTACGATCAAGATGGACAGGTCCTTTCATTGTAAAAACTGTTTTTCCACACGGGGCAGTTGAAATTGAGAATCCACAGGATGGTCAAATTTTTAAGGTAAATGGACACAGATTAAAATCTTTTCTTGAGAATTTTGCAGATGAAGAGGACTCCTTTCCCTTGGAGGAGCCTTCTTATGACTGAGCATGACGGCCAAGGTACGTGTATATTAGTTAGAATTAAATTTTTTTTTTATTTCTAGTTTTCTTCTTATTTTGTAGGTCTTCTTTTCTGGAAATCAACAGCTCAAGGTATTCTTCTTCTCTCTATTATTTTCTCTATTGTCTCTCATATATAATTTTCTTGCATTTTTTTTTACATTGAGGACAATGCAATGTTTCAGTTGGGGGGAGGGAAATATTTTGATCAAAAAAAAAAAAAAACAAAACAAAAAAAAACTTGTTTTTGCATTTGATTTATTCTATTACTTTCTTTTCTGAGCAAATGCACATGTATTTTCATATTGAGTGTGTACAACTATTAAGGCAAGGAACACATGCATACTATGACTGATCAGAGACCTATTATTAGATCCCCACACGTGTACTTAATGACAATAGGAAGGCCTCAGGAGTTCATATTTGTTAACTGCATTTTTGTTAGCCTTATCCGTAAAAGAAGTATGAGTATCCTTGTCGTATCATAAGGTTCATGATTTGGTTTTCACATAAAGATAGAGGTTGAATATCCCAGTTAGATTACTTAGGTGCCTTATGATCCGACCTTGGTTGACCTATAGTCACGATGCAGTCACATATATAATAATAATAAAAAAAATACCTATATGGTTCAGTCTATCTTCTCTTTTCTTGCATAATCATTGAAAAAAAAAAAAATCCTTCTGATAACAAGTCTGGCCTCGTGGCGTAGTCTGGTTCGAGTAATTAAGCCCGAGGGGTGTTTCACCTAATGTCTTGAGCCAACTGGATCGGGGGTCATTGGCTGAAAGCTCGCTACATGGACCTTACTAGAGCCTAATGGGGTTGAATAGATGTAGTCGTCATGGGTATTAAAAAAAAAAAAAAGAAAAAAAAGAAAAAAAGAATGAAATAATAATAAGCATGTATGGGTTGGTCAGACTGAACCTAGTGACATGTGGTAATGACTGGTTTGACTCCATTGTGTTGGATCTCTGTGCACCCGGGTTGTTTAGTTGGGATTGATAGCTCTTTCTTTATATGCGAACCATTCTTGACAAATTTAGACAATATGTGATATTCTGAAAATTTGATGAATCAGGTTCTAACAAATTGTAGAAAATACTTGTGAACTTGAGTAGTGCACCTAAAACTCAGGCGGTGCCCTGTTGTGGTGGAGGTATTAGTACTCTGAGAAAGTCATATGATTTGATGCACACTACACTTTTATATTCCTTGCTTTGACAGTTGCCATACTTGAAAATATTTGTCAATTAATTACATGTGTATTAGCTTAGGGTTTATTTTTATTAGAATCTCATGTCATATAATTCATGATGTTTGTGGGTAACATCCCTGAAAACCCTCACGAGACAACACTCGTCCACTAGGGTAACCTAGGGGTTTAACGGCTTGTTGCACGTGCTAAGTGCAATCGTGATTCCTACGAAAGTGAGTGCTTATCTTAATTTTATGCAATTAGTTCAAATAAAACATCAAAGGATCAACCAACACCTTTTGCACTCTCATTTTATTATCTGCTCGTTAATTGCTAGAGATTAGCAATAAGCTAGTTGGGGGGTGTGATGAGAGCACAAAAGTGCGATCTAAGTACCAATTAACTTAGGCTAATGCTAGCAAAATAATGATAAATAATAGGTGTTAACATTTACATGATTAAATATTTTATCCTTAGCACTTATTATAGTTTTATCATTATATATAAATTCATCTCTTTCCAGCTGCAGAGCAGAGCCTAGATTCAGCCGTTCATAAGCACTTCAGCAGCCTTGACGTGTCCGTGAGCCACATCAGCCCTCTCAAGACCCGTCCGCGTCTCAGGATCCGTGATCAAATCATGCCGCGATCAACCTTTCTCCCAACTCTTGGAATCTGCGATCAAGTGTTTCTCTCGTGCATCCACGAAGCATCCAGCACCCCGTGTCCGTGTAACCTTCCAACGCATCATCTAAATCCCAGCGTGCGACCCCTCATCTCGATTCTCAGCTTCCTTCACGCGTTCGAACGACCACCTCATCATCCCGTGTTTGTGCAACCCCCGAGATCTCGGCTTCCGTCTTCCTCGCAGCATCACGATATCGCCAGCGTCCACACGAGCAAAGCCCAGCCGTCCGTGAAGCCTTCCCGCATCCACTGCTTCCGGATTCGCGACCCCAAGGCATCGTTTCCGTCTTCTCCGCTTGTGTTCTCAGTGTCTGCATCCCAGTTCCATCTGCAAGCATCTTCAGCCAAGTTCCCAGCCTCCTGCGAAGCATCTCCGCGTCCGATTCTTCTGGATCCTTCTCCCCACCGGCGTGTCATCCTTCCGTTCGAGAGCATCCCCATCTGTTTGCATCCGCGGCTTCCGAGTTCAGACATTCCCCGCGTCCGTGATCTCAGCGTCCCAGCTCCCAGCTCCAACGATGAAGCCCAGCCACGTCAGATCCCAGCGACCGTGATCCCAGCTCCAAACCACCTTCCGTTCGCGATCAGATCTCGCCAGCATTTGCAAACTCCATCCGTCCACGTTCCACCTCCCAGCGATGGATCCTTGCCGCGTCTGCAAGCCAACCGTCCGTGATGATCTCGTGCATCAGATCCCCTAGCATCCCGCGAAAGGTTTCCGCGTCCGATTCTCCCGCATCCACAGCCTCATCCGGTCATCTCCACCGCGTGCGAAGAAGTGATCGAAGGCCAGCTTGACACCGCTCTCGGTTGGGGGGAGAGTTGTTATATATATCCCCCATTCGGTGAACCAGGGGCGAGAGTCATCCCTCATACGAAAAAGAACAGAGAGGCCCTCTGCCATTCAAAAGAAAAGTAAGGGAGAAAGGGAAACAGGGGATGCCCTGTTTCCGAAAATAAAAAGAAAAAAAAAAGAGAAATAAGAGGAAGAGGGGAGTTCTTTTATGTTTATGGCTGGCTAATCCCTTAGGTGAAGGGTGATGGAGGAACTTTTGATGTCTTATTTTCTTTCAAGTAAATTCTGAATATTGCTCTCTTTGCTTTACATCTATTAATATGTTTTTGATTCTTGCATGCTTATTTATGCGATAGATCTCTTATGGTTTATATTTTTTTTTGATTCATGAATTGTTTCGATGTTTGATTTGTCGTAGACGTAATCGGCACGATAAATACTTAGATCTTGAATTCATGTTTTCAAATTATATACTCCATGATTAGAACTATTCTATCTGATTGATCCTTAATCAAGAATCCCAGAATTTAATTGTTGAAAATAATATCATCGAGGGGGATTCCAAATTCCTACACCATCTTAATCTATCCAAATTTCAATTCTCTGTTTACTGATTTATTTTCTATTTGCAAAACATCATCTTTATCCACAAATTTATTGAATTAATTAATCTAAAATCATATTAAATAATCTAATATATATTTCGTTCCCTGAGGATTCGACCTCGGACTCCCGAGAATTTACTACTTGTGCGATTCTCCTGCACTTGGGAGAACAATTTTATTTTTGCATCACTACACATGGATCTATTTGGACCAACTAGAACCAGAAAGGGAGAAAGCAGAAAGGGAGCGCTTCAAAATGAATATCATTCAAAAGCTTTCATTGTGAGCTAAAAGATCAAATCTTCAATATCTAAGCTCCATTTATTGTTCTGTATTTATTATTTAGGAGCTATACTTTTTGGGCCTTAATTCTTTCTATACTTTGTTGTAATATGTTTCAGGAATTGAAACTTGGAGAAAGGCCCATCCAAATTGATAGTCAACTTTAAAAACCACGCAATAGCATGTATCTGGTAGGATAGTGATTACGGATATCGATTCACAGGGATTGGGGTACAGTTGTTTTCTTAAAAATATTTGAAAAAGAGAGTTTGAGATGACTATTGAACTAAGCAACTTAATAAGAGATGCAATTAATAATAATATGAATAAAAGAACCTAGGGCAAGGAATTCACCACTAACATAGGAACAAAGATTAATTGTATTTTAATTTATTCTTGGATTAACATGCAACTTGGCCACAAGCCTAATAAGCATTTAAATAGAACTTCACAAAAGCAATTTAGGAATATCCATCTTCGGTTGGCATGAAATGTCTACCCTAAACTAATGTGGTAGGACACTGCACTTTCCTAAGCATGGATGATCTTTTATTAACTTAGTGATCATGAAGAACAATTGTATAAACGTCATACTTAAAATCACAGAAATTAAATATGAGATGAAATAGAATATTCACTAAGAACAAAATAAAGTTTATACAACTTCAAGAATAGAAATCAAAAATACAAAACCCTTGGCCCTTTGTTAGGGCTGCATCTAACACTAGTGAAGAGCTCAGCTTTCCATGGAGAATTGAACAGTGGCAGTAGTGGAGAAGGCGTCCATCACATCTGGCTCTTCTTCCTTTCCTCCCCGGCTTTTCTCCTCTCCAAATAAAATACTTGATAAGGGCTAAATAATGCATAAATTAATATCTTACTCATAGCACTTATCATTATTTTTTTGCACATATTCTAAATTTAAACATAAGAAAATGTGTTCCCTTCATCATGGCATTATTAAAAATAATTCGAGTTTGCTTGATTTTATTGGTCGAGTCTAATGTGTGCAAGTCGAGTCGAACTAATTGGAATGATGTCTGAACTAATATGTGCAGGTCGCGTTTGCAGCTGAACCCGTGTCCACGTCACCCTTTAAGTGCATAGAGATCAAGCTTCCACGTCACTCTCCCTCCCATGTCCAAAGAACAGAACAAACTTCTCTCATCCACATTGGATCCCAGCCGACCACACCCATTCACATCTCAACCATGTGCATGTCCTTCCCTTACGCATCCAAAGCTCTGTCCACGTCATCCCTTTCCTCCCCTGTTTTAGCTTCAAAACAGAGCCATTTTTTTCAACCCATCCGAGTCCCTCTCTAGAGCCCGTTCAAAGAACAGAGCCATGTCCCCTCCGCGTCCTCTTCTTTCGGATCAATCCAGCTTTTCTCTCGTTCTGGATTGACTCCATCAT
The DNA here is from genome assembly GCF_009389715.1 of Phoenix dactylifera. Classification (NCBI taxonomy): domain Eukaryota; kingdom Viridiplantae; phylum Streptophyta; class Magnoliopsida; order Arecales; family Arecaceae; genus Phoenix; species Phoenix dactylifera. The sequence continues at coordinate 263,739 of NW_024067886.1, forward strand.
CCACGGGCGGAACAAGTTCATCCAAACTCCCTAGCTCCCAGGTTTCCGCGTTCATCCTCATTCATCCCAGCCGAGATTGTCACGACCCCCGCCCCGTTCCGGCGGGCCGCCGCGACGGTCTTAGGGTGCGGGTAGGCATAAGGCCACCAGCCACCACGTAGAACCCTACTACCTATCAATCATCAATAAATTCTGAAAATTTTGGCATGATGCATGCACAAAATGATCACCTTTTATATAGTGACCTATCAGGATTATCTCAATACATACCACAACACTACCTGTCAGAGCAGCAATCACATAATCTGTCACATAATGAACCTGGACAATATATATCAATACATCATCACAGGCACATAACTCATCTGCATAAAAATCTGGTTCCCATTCCATCCATGGTCAAACCCATATCCACAACAGGATCTATGATTGTAATCCTACACTATATACAACAGAAGGTTTATAATACACCAAAATGTATAAACTTCTATCTACATTATACTATGGGGCGGCATAGCTAGCAGACAATTTCTAATCCTGCTCCTCTCTATACAACACTTGCCCTGTAATCAAAAACACCAAACTGGGGAGTGAGTATATGAATACTCAGTGAGTGGAGTAGAGAGTACTATGCACATGAGACAGAATATAATCATGGCTCGAGATGAAATCTCAAGATCAATAACAAGATGAACGTGAACTCAACATAGTGAATATGGAGTAAATCATCAATATCACCATAATCAATATCAACTCATCTGAAGCACATATGGAATAATCAAATAAACATATATGCTACTCATGAATATGCTCAACAGATCATAATGCTGGAACATGCAAATCGGGTGTCAATATGCTGAGACCAGGGCCGGCCCGAGCCCTAGGCGACTGAGGCGGTCGCCTAAGGCCCCGGGCCAAGGGAAGGCCTCCGGGAGCAGAAGCTGGCTACGAGTCTTCCCCCTTGATGGAAGGGAGGTGGAGGGTTTCCTGGCCTGCAGAGGGCAATCGGGGAAGTTGGGGACAGTAGTTTTGTTTTGGGTGGAGAGAGAGAGAGAGAGAGAGAGGAGGGATTTGGTTGGCTTCATACACACCTGAAGCCACTCTTATCTTTCATCCCTTCTCTTTTTTGGTTTTGGTCTTGGTTTTCCTTCCCTCACATTACTCCTGATCCAGCTGGGCCATCAGGAAGAAAGATAGGGGGATTGGAGATGGACTTCTTGGAGGGTGGAGATTCTTTTAATTTTCTCCTCTCGGTTTCTTCTCCCCTCTTGGGTGGTAGAGAGAGAAAAGGAGGGAGGGGGTTGAATGGCTGCTGTGCCGTGATGTTGCAGTTGCAGCTTCGGTGCTCACTTGAAGGGGGAGATGGTCTTTAGCAAAAGAAAAGGAGGGTAGAGAAAGAGAAGGAGGGAGGGGGGGTTGAATGGCTGCTGTTCCGTGATGTTGCAGGGGCTGCTTGGGTACTCACTTGAAGGGAAGATGGTGGGATGGGACTTTTATTAATTAGATGGAGTGAATTTTCCATAATGACCCTACTTTCTCTTGGACAAATTTTTTGACCGTGAAGCACCATGGGATGGCCTTTTTCCTATTTTGCTCTCGCTTCACATGGTAAACAGTATTGCCAAGAACAGTTCCATGGCCTTTTTTTTTAAGTATTTTTTTTTAATATTTTCATTCAAGAATTATATTAAACTGAAGAGGCTTTTTGTCGACCTTTATTAGATTCATGCATTTTTGTTGAAATAGTGTACTTGACAGCAATCTATTTCCATAACATTTTTTTAAGTATTTTATATTTATTAAAAAATTATTATTTAAAAAAAAGAGGCCCCATTTACTGAATTCGCCTTGGGCCCCCAGATGTATTGGGCCGCCCCTGGCTGAGACATCGATAAACAGCTATCGGAAGGTGGGTCTTACGTCTCAGGCGAGCCACAATAACTCCCTACTGCCATATGCATGATAAAATATGACACCACACTAATATGTAAATCAGGGTGTCAATATACGAAGTCATCACTAGACAGCTGTTGGAAGGTGCGTCTTACGCTCTAGGCGAACCACAACAACTTCCTACTGTCACATGCATATGCAGGATAAGACACCACACTGATCATGTAAATGCTGGCCAGTATCCAGAATAGAAATCTATAGAAAACCGTGAGACTTATCTCACATTTGAATACTAAATGGCACCTCGCGGGAATTCTACATTCGCGGAAAGCTATACTGCACCTCGCGGGGTCGTACTATGCCCGGCGGCAAGCAGAATATAAGTCGTAGGACCGGCCGAACCTACGCCTAGGGCCGCATCCCTCCTAGGAAGGGCTGGGCTCCGCCCACCCAAAAGGCTACTATATGCACACAGGCCGATGTCTAACCCCATCGACTATAGGTGTCCTGTAGATAGTGCCAAGCCATGCGTAAATGCCATAATGCACCCTCCCAATACTCTACTAAAAAGGAATATAATCAAGACTACCACTCACTCGACTCCGACCCAATCATAAACTAACGTCAGGGTTGGGAGTGAGGAATCATGGGAGTGCAATGCAACTCAATATACCACTGAAAAGGCTCCACAAGGCTTTGAAATAGAGGAAATGAAATCAATTTACAAAATAAGTCATTTCACAATTCGGAACCAATTTAATTACTCATCAACCCCTCGTAATTCTCTCAATGTTCCCTCAAATGCATGTACAGAATAATCAATCATGGAGAATCAAGATTATAGAGAAATTTACTACAATATCAATTAATATGCTCAAGTGGAATCAATTCATACTTGGCGACATTCATGAAAATGAATTAAGAATGCTCATGGTATAAAGTACATGACTTTCACTCACCTGTCAACCCGGCACGGTCCTGATACACCTTCAAAATCTACAGTAGGCAGTGGGGAACTTCCTCCTCTTGTTTCCTAGTTTCTTGCACAACTGATATATGCATTTACAATACATTTAGTCTTGTATCAAGGCGCATAATCTACGAGCCAATCATAAATATAGGAAACTTTAATTGATTCAACTCCCTCCTTTTTTAGATCCTTTCCTTTTTTCCTTTTTTCTATCAATTAATCTTTTCCTTATATGTATTATGATGCAAAAGCATCACACATATGCCTTAGGCCACTGCTATAGGATCAAGGTGCGAGAAAGAGTCAAAATCCTCCTTCACTAAAAATTTCACTGAAGCGTGAGTCGACTCCAACCTCATGAGTCGACCCCGACCACAGAGCCGCAAAACTTCATTTTCTGGACTCTTAGAGAGAGTCGATCCCCAACCTCGTGAGTCGACCCCCAACCTCGTGAGTCGACCCCTCTGAGGCATGAGTTGACCGCAATCTGCCCCGAGTCGACTCCAGTGGACCTCGAGTCGACTCTGGCGCATTTTGAGGTGACTCCCACCATTTTCTCACTTTTTTTCATCTCGGATAAACAGTAACCCGGACTGACAGTGGGTTACTTCATCCCGATTTGATCCACTTTTCAAACTCCAAATTTTATGAAATTTATACCTAATATTCTACACTTATAGGGTTTTCTAGAATGGTAACATGCATCACCATCGGAGGCCAATTGACCTCCAAAATAATTCACCGAAGTTGGGACTTCGACATAGTTTTTCCGCAGTGCCGGAAAAACTTGTCGAAATTCAATTTTTCCTCTTTTAACCACCTCTACAACCCTTATCCAACCCCTCTAGACTACATCCACCCTTTGTATAGCCTAATTTCATCAAAAGACTAGGTAGAAATGGGTATTTACCTTTTTTTCTTTGGAAAATCGAGGTCTTTGCGTAGAGAAAAAGGAGATCTACGCTTTTTCCTTCAGTTGGCAGCGCAACCGGAGCTCCATTTCCTTCTTCTTTCTTCTTCTTCTTTCTCTTTTTTTCTTCCTTTCTTTTCTTCTTCTTCTTTTCCTTCTCTCTGTCACCACCTGAGACTCCCCCCTTTTTTTCTCTGTTTCACTCCACGGACACAGCACCAAACCCATGAATTAAGTCACATCAAGCACTATTCATCCTTTGTTTAATATTATTAAATTTCTATTTTGCCCCTAACTCTTCAACATATCTACTGTTATGCCATTAACTTTTGATTCCTTTCCATTTTACCCTTGCCACTTCAACGCATCTACAACTATGCCATTATCTTTTGATTCCTTCCAATTTTACCCCTTATATCAATTTTAAAGGATAATTCTATCCCTTTTTATATATATAAAATTTTTTTTTGGGGCTATTACATCCTCCCCCCCTTATATAAAATTCGTCCTCGAATTTAAAAGAGTAAATTACCTGATTACTCAAAGGGGTGAGGGTATCTTCTCTTCATATTCTGCTTGGTGTGGTATTGAGAATCAAATCAATTGGGAGTGTTTTACCTTCTATCTCTACCGCACAGGTAAGATACACATACTTCGCTTCTATACTATCCTCTACAGGTGTACTAATAGCTAAGGGAATATGCATTAATATCTTATTCTTAGCTAATTTTTTACCAAAATAAGGGGATATAAAGGAATGGATAGCTCCAGAATCAAACAACACTCTAGCTTTAATCCTATCAATGAGGAGCATACCTGTCACAGCTGCATTCGATGCCTGTGCCTCTTGTGGATTTACCATGAACACCCTTCCTTGCCCTCTGCCTACTGGAGCTGACGGCTGAGATGGTCCAGCACTCTGCTGTGACGCTGGTGTCTGACCTCTGCCTCTGCCTACAAGCCCCCTACTACTAGGCCTGTCCATATGCACAGAAGGGTAGGATGCCAAAGGCACAAACTGCTGGGTGGCACCCTGTGGGCATTCTCTGGCAAAATGACCCGGCTGTCCACATCTGTAGCACACTCTCTGGTCCATTCTGCATCTGCCAGGGTGCTGCTTCCCACATATGCCACACACTGGCCATGATTGGAACCTGGATTCGGTTCTGGCCATAGTGACTGGAGGACGAGGTACTGATGATAGAAAAGTATCTTGTGATTGACCTCTTCTCCTCCATTTTCTCTTATGTGGGGCAGGTGGAGCTGAGCGTACAGACTGCTCCGTCGGACCTTCCGAAAGATCTGCTCCCTCAGATCTACCTCTACTGCTTTGCTCCTTCCCCACACTCATTTTCCTCTGTTCTCTTTCAGCTCTTTCCTCTTTGTTTCTGGTCTCCCACTGCTTTGCTTTATCTATAAGCTTGGACAAAGTGGAGACCTCTACTGCCAACACCGCATTATAAAGTGGGGCAATCAGACCTCATCTGAACCTTTCTATTCTGGCAGCTTCAGTGGGGATGATGTAAGGAGCATACTTCCCCAATCTAGGAAACTCACGAGCATACTCAGCTACGCTCATTCCGAGCGTCTGCTTCAGCCTCTCAAAATGAAGAGCCCAATTCTTCCTCTCCGCCGGAGACAAAAATTCATCCATCACTGCTTGCCTGAACTCTTCCCAGGTTGGAGGATTCCTACTGTACAATCTGTCCTCCATATGCCTCTGGTACCAGTTTCAGGCATCTTCTTTCATTGTGAGCCCTACAAGTTCTATTGCCCTTGCATCAGAATAGGGCAGTCTCTGGATCATCTTTTCAGTCTCCTCCAGGAATCTCTGAGGATCTTCACCTTCTTTCCCCTTAAACTCCGGAGTTCTGAGCCTCAAAAAATCCTGTACAGAAATCCCCTCATCATCCAGAGCCTGCCTGGCCATACTTCTCGGCACAGGTGCATAAGGTGGGATGGATACTACTGACGGGGCAAGAGGCTTTCCTCGAGCAATCTGCTCTCTTAAAGCCTGATTCTCCGCCAAAAGTTGTTCTACCAGTGGATCTCTACTTCCTACCTCCCCTTGATCATCAATTCTCCGCCTGTCTGCAGGAGGAGATTTTTCTCTTTGGGGCTCGACATGTGCGGAACCCGCATCCAATGCTATATCTGGCTCCATCCTCCTTTCAAGACTAGCAGATCCTCTCAGGTATTCTTTATATGTCTCTAAAAGAGTCAAAAAAAAGAACTCTTAAGTCTCATCCTCAAATATATTTTACTGAATTGTAAATGACTCATAAAATAACATATAGAAAAATCCTATGCTCCATAGTGTAATCCTATACTTAATCCTGACTCACCCTATTGCTCTGACAGGACTCTTCTTAACCTTTGCTCTGATACTAAGCTTTGTCACGACCTCCGCCCCGTTCCGGCGGGCCGCCGTAACGGTCCTAGGGTGCGGATAGGCATAAGGCCACGAGCCACCACATAGAACCCTACTACCTATCAATCATCAATAAATTCTAAATATTTTGGCATGATTGATAAGTGCTAAATAATGCATAAATTAATATCTTATTCATAGCACTTATCATTATTTTAATTCACATATTTTGTAAATTCAACTAAAAAATGTATTACCTTCACCAGTGCATTTTAATGAATTATCAAAGGTAATTCAAGTTTGATTTGATTATTTATTGATTAAGTTTAATGCATGCAGGTCAAGTCAAACTCAATTAGGTAAAGCCTAAATGGACACTACATCATTTCACAATTTTATATTTTCCAGAGTCGACTCCAAGAATTTTTTTCCAAAATTCAGTGCTTTTCATGTTCACCTAAATTTCTTCCCACTCGTTCCAACTCTTTTTCCACATAACCCAATTTCCCTATTTTAATCTCAAAAACCAATAAAATTCTTTCAATTATTTGTCTCTCAGATCTCAAAGTATATCATCTATAGTTGCACAGATCTCAAAGAATTATAACCGTTGGATATGTTCCAGCCAAAGGAAATCTCTTATTCCCGTTTACATCACCCTATATCAAAGCTCCATCCCCTGTTTCACGTACATCCTTTTCCACGAGTCATCCCATTTCCCTTGTTCATCCAAACGCCCAGCCACATTCTCCTCTTCTGAACCAAACAAGCCTTCTTCTGGATAACTCCAACGTCCGCATGAATCTAACTCATACCTCGTTCGTGATCCATTTAGTTCCAACGTCTTCTTATTCTCCAGCGTTCGGATGATCTATGATTCAAACTCCCATAGCCATCCCAACTAACTCCAATCTTCATCCCGATCCGAGTTGAAGCTCTGCTCCATGTCTGGAATCCATGCATCCCATGAATCACGGATCATCACATCCTCCTTGCTCCTCGACCACGTCCTCAACCGAATCCCCTGTTTCTCCGTGACCTCCTCCATATCCATCTGCATCATCCGAACTTCCTCAGCCAAGGATCCTTCCACGTCAACAAACAAGAGCTCTTCCGCATCTAAAGAATAACTTCACCGATCCTCCTCTTCACCCGGATTCATTCTAGATATCTTCCAAAGATCCCCTGTTTCGAACCAACTTTCCTCCCAGCATCTAGATATTCCGTTGCCAGCCACCTCCAATCCGCAACAAATCTTCACACGATCAGCCTCCATTCTTCCGACTCCCTGCATCACAGAACATAGTATCCCAACCTCCTTCCGGATTCGCCATCTCAGCGGTTCTCTGTGATTTATCCAAATCCCCTGCTTCCAGCTGCTCCATCCTCTCAAATGCCCGCTGCTTGCATCCTATCCCTTCTTCGGAACAAATCCCAGCATTCGGATTAATCCCAGCTCACGGTTCAAAGCAACCGCATCATCCTTCCCAATCTTATCCTCCCAGCATTCCAAACAACTAAATCCAAAGATTTCCTTCAACCGTGATCTTTTCTTCTCCCATGTTCCAACGAAACAGAGCTTATCCTCTTCCCATCGTATCCACGTCAACAGTCTCCACGTCCCAGCCATCTTCCGGAGTAATCCAGCGAACTTCCCATGCTTATCCTCTCATGTCTCCCACGAACAGAATCAAGCCAGCCATTCCCAGCTCATTCCTCCCGTGTCTTCATCTCCAAAGCTTTCGAAACAACTCCATCCTTCCATTCTCCTGAGCTTCACGGCATCCCCTGCATCCCATACCGACTAATCCTTAATCAACCAAATCCCAAACTTCCACCTAGCAGGCCAAGATCCTCTCATGTTTCCATCTCTAGCGTTTAGAATCACCTCCCCTGTTCCGAAACAAAGATTTCTTCACCAAACTGCCAACTGAATCCAAACTACCTCTCATTCGGATTAATCCCATTGATCACGGAAGAATCCTCTGTTCCTATCTTTCCACAGTTCCGCATCCAAATTCCCGGATCAGCTCACGTCTTCATCGGAACAACTAGAGAGGAAGAGAGAGAGGGGATGCTGAGCCTATAAAAGGGAAGCAATGCATGAAGATAGAAAGCATTCGGAAGGAGGGAGCCGGCTGGTCCCAAGCTCTCACAGGCCAAATCCCACGGGAAGAAAGAAACAAAGAAGGGAGAGAAGATTTTTGGTTATTTTGGGAATGACTTCCCATAAGAGTTAAGAAGGAGCCGTTCTCAAGGGAATCGCAAGAGGGAGAGATGGGAGCCCGCTGCTGTGCTGCTGCTGCCGTCTCCAACTCCATGCAGGGCTGATCTTCTCACTAGGGCCGGATGCAGCCCTAATAAAGGGCCAAGGGTTTTATATTTTGATTTCTATTCTTGGAGTTGTATAAACCTTATTTTGCTTCTAATGAATATTTTATTTCATCTCATATTTAATTTCTGTGATTTTAAATATGACGTTTATACAATTGTTCTTCATGATCACTAGGTAAATATAAGATAGTCCATGCTTAAGGAAGATGCGATGTGCTGCCACCTTAGATTAGGGTAGACATTTCATGCTAACTAAAGATGGATTATGCCTAAATTACTTTTGTGAATTTTTATTTAAATGCTTATTAGGCTTGTAGTCAATTTGCATGTTAATCCAAGAATAAATTAAAATATAATTAACCCTTGTTCCGATGTTAGTGGTGAATTCCATGCCCTAGGTTTTCTAAACTGATATCCTTTTAATTGTATTTTCTTTTATTAAATTTCTTAGTTTAATTTTCTTCACAAACTCTTTCTTTTAAATATTTTTATTTTTAAGAAAAATAACTGTACCCCAATCCCTGTGGATCGATATCCGTAATCACTATCCTACCAGATACGTGCTATTGCGTGGTCTTTAAAGTTGACTATCAATTTTTGGCGCCGTTGCCGGGGATTGCTAGCATAGTTGTTTTTCTTTTCATAAAAAAATTCAAAAATAAAATAAAAATAAAATAATAATAATAATAATATATTATCTAAAATAAAATAAAAATATTTTCAATTTTTTTTACTTTTCTTATCTCCTATCTCTTTCTTACTAATTCTTGATTTTTATTTTGGTATTATTTGATCAGGAATCGAGGAGAAAATTTGGGACGATCAAAAGGGAACTACCGAAAAAGAAATGCTGTAGAGGTTTGCTTAAAAAAATTGCTGGAAAAATTCCCTTTGGTAACCTCTAAACCTTTCTTATTTAAATTAATTCCCTTTTTGTGGTGATTGTTTGATTTTAATTTCAGTAAAAGTGTGAATGCATGCTTGATACACATACACCAATTAATCCGCACATAGTAAGGGCAATCATCCCAACAAGATATGAACTGGATTTAATCACCAGATTCTTGCCCAAATTAGGTGAATCAATTTTCACATAGCTATCACTTTGACTAAAATCAATTAGACGTTGGCCCTTAGGGACATTCGAGCTCAATAGGACGAAGATCACCGAAAGTTGCACCAATTTCGCTCTGTGGCTCAGTTGATGTCTAGGCAAGCTTTGTCCCAAGGGAGACAATTCACCTGTTCGAGGTAAGTGGTTTTTAAGTGGGACCTTTCCGAACGCATCGTGACTCCCCCACTTACCTGGGAGCTTACCTGGTCAACTAAGTTCATTAGATCGGATTGGAGGCTTAGGTGCCATCTTCAAACCAGTTAGGAGCTGTCTAGTGATTTTAGGGACATACTAGGATTTTATGTGTTTTTCTTTTTAATGCATGCTTGATTGTACTTAACTGATCAGAAGAGTATTAGTGTATGCTAGGGTGTCGTTCCAGATCTCCTGAATTAGTACCTTTCGATTCTGAAATAGAGCGTTCTATTAGGGCCCTTCGAGCTGAAATCCGCACCTATAGAACCATAGGATTTGCTCCACTTATAGAGATGGCTGAAGAACAACCCAAACTCCTAAAGGAGTACTTCACTCCTTCCATTTATACCTCTCCATCTTGTATTCGACTACCTGATACCACCGCTGCTGCACATTTTGAAATTAAGTCTAGTGTCATCCAAATGCTTCCCTCTTTTTATGGACTCAATAATGAAGACCCATATAAACATTTGGATGAGTTCCTTGAGATCTGCACTACTGTCAAAATTCAGAATTTCATTGACGATGCTCTGAAACTTAGGCTATTCCCTTTTTCTCTTAAGGATAGAGCTAAGCAGTGGCTTCATTCATTAGAAGCCAATTCCATTCTTTCATGGGCTCAAATACAACATGAATTTCTAAAAAAATATTTTCCCATAGGAAGAATAAACCAATTTAGGCGTGCTATCACGAGCTTCTCCCAATCTGACGGGGAAGAATTTCATGAAACTTGGGAAAAATTTAGAGACTTACTCCGAAAATGCCCGCATCATCAAATACCCAAATGGCAATTAGTGCAATGTTTCTATGACGGATTGACTGAACGAAACCGTCAGATGATCGATGCCGCATGCGGGGGTACTTTCATGCTTAAAAGCGACCATGAGGCATGGCAATTATTTGAAAACCTTAATGAAAATTCTCTCCACCATGCTTCCTCTGCTCGTCAAGCACCCCCGAGTTCTCAAAGAAAAGGAACCATATATGAAGTTAGCCAGTCCATAGGTCTATCTGACAAAGTAGATGCACTATCCCGCAAGTTGGACTAGCTAATGTCTAGAGAACAGTTTCCAAATTTTCCCCAAGCACAAGTTTGTGCTCTTTGCTCTAGCCCGTCTCACCCTATTCATGAATGTCCTTCGGCAGCTCAATTCCCTGAATTTGTGCAAGAACAAGTGAATGCTGCCCAAGCACAGTCCTGATAAGTGCTAAATAATGCATAAATTAATATCTTATTCATAGCACTTATCATTGACATATTTGGTCAAGTTAACCATAAAAGATGTGCTACCCTCATCATTGCATTTTAATAATTATAAGAGGTGATTCGAGTTGATTTAATTATTTAATGATTAAGTCTAATGTGTGCAGGTCACGTCTGCAGCTGAACCTGTGCTTAGTAATTAATGCTCCAAGTTTGATCCCAGCTGTCCCATGTTGATCTCCCAATATCTTAGCTCACAGATCCGTTTCATTACTCTCCCAACTTCCTTATTTCTTTCAACATTGGGCTCAACAACCGACTCCCTTATTCCTTCCAAACCAAGTCCCTTCCCCATTTAAAAATAAAAAAATAAATAACACTCCAGCCTTCATTCGGACCCAAAACGGGACTAAGGAACATAACCACAACCCAGCATCCTCTTCCTTCGGGATAAAGCTCTAGCTCATCCCATCTTTTCCGTGATCACTTCCCAGCTCAGTCCTCCCGTATTTTCACGTCTAATCCTCCTAGCGGAACAACCTTGCATCCTTATCCCCTGTTTTGGAACAGAGTAACAGCCTATCCACGCTCATTTCAGCCGAGAACCTCTCACGTCCAAGCTTCCGTTTCTCTTCCAAAGAACAAACCCACCGATCCTCATCTTCTTCCGTGATTCACCCTAATCTACTCTCAACTGTGAGCAACATCCCTTCCGCATTCAAAGCCCCAACGCATCTTCTCGTTGCTCCATTTCTTCCGGATTGATCCCAACTCCCCATCCGCGATCATCTCCCAGCATTTGTTAGCAACCCGAGCTTCACGTTTCAACCTCCCTTATTTTAGTTTCAGAACAGATCCAAGACCCCTCTCCCATGATCCACGGGATAAAATCGAACCAATCTTCTTCTGGATTGATCCCAATATTCCGCACTCCATCTCCTCATCCTCCCGAATCATCCGCATCCTCTGTTTCACGCATCTTCATCACAGTCGTAAGCTTGAATCCGGCGTCCACGTCTCTGCTTCTTTAGGTTTGTTTCAGCCATCCGCGAGCTTCTTCCACGTAGTCCATCCCATGGCCGCAGATCAAGCAACTTCCCTCACGTTGATTTATCTTCATCCCGCATCCAGCTCATCCCCTGCTCTTAGCTTGTTCCCAACCGAATCAAGTTCAACCTCCAGATCTCCCAGCCGAACAGAGCCACGTCGCCAGCCGCGTCCGAGATCCTTTCAGTCCACGTCCTCGCCATCCGAGCTCCAAGCAACCTCCTGCGACTTTGGCGTGATTCATCCTCATCTCAACCGAGAAGAGAGAAGGAGGGAGAGCCTATATAAAGAAGAGTTCTTCTCTTTCGAGAGGAGGCATGATCTCCCTCACAGGCTAATCCCACGGGAAGAAAGAAAAAGTAAAGGGAGAGAGTAGTTTGGTTATTTTGGGAATAACTTCCCATGTATATAAAAATATAAGATTGAAGTGCTGAGGGAGAAAGAAAGGGAGCTGATCATGAAGGAAGAGACGGGAGCCCGCTGCTGTGCTGCTGCTGCCGCCCACAACTTCATGGAAGGCTGATTTCTTCACTAGGGCTGGATGTAGCCCTAACAAAGGGCCAAGGGTTTTTATATTTTGATTTCTATTCTTGGAGTTGTATAAACTTTATTCTGCTTCTAATGAATATTTTATTTCATCTCATATTTAATTTCTGTGATTTTAAATATGATGTTTATACAACTGTTCTTCATGATCACTAAGTAAATATAAGATAGTCCATGCTTAGGGAAGATGCGATGTGCTGCCACCTTAGATTAGGGTAGACATTTCATGCCAACCGAAGATGGATTATGCCCAAATTACTTTTGTGAATTTTTAGTTAAATGCTTATTAGGCTTGTAGCCAATTTGCATGTTTATCCAAGAATAAAATAAAATATAATTAATCCTTGTTCCGATGTTAGTGGTGAATTCCTTGCCCTAGGTTCTCCCAAACTGATATCTTTTTAATTGCATTTTCTTTTATTAAATTGCTTAGTTTAATAGTCTTCACAAATTCTCTTTTTCAAATATTTTTATTTTTTTAAAGAAAAACAATTATACCCCAATCCCTGTGGATCGATACCCGTAATCACTATCCTACCATATACGTGCTATTGCGTGGTCTTTAAAGTTGACTATCAGTATTTCACAAACCATTTAATTGCAATAATTATTTTAAAACCCAATTTACCCCCCCTCTTGGGTTGTCTATCTGGGCAACAAGTGGTATCAGAGCCGGAACTCTATTACCCAAAGAGTAAAAGATCAAAATGACAACCCCATTTGGATCTTCTCACATTGAGGGTCAGTCCACACATAGACCTTCATTCTTTAATGGATCCGACTACTCATATTGGAAGGCTAGGATGAGAATATTTATCCAAGCCCAAGACTATGTGATGCAGGACGGATGTAGAGATTGGAATGCAGAGAGAAAGAGAAGAGGAAGAGGGGAAGAAGAAGGGAAAGAGGAGAGGAGGAGGAGGAAGAAGAAGACTAATTTTCATGCATTAATTCATTAAAAAATAAACAAATGCATGCCCTATATATATATAGGGCCACCAAATAACAAATAAGTCCCAACGAAAAAAAACAATTCGAAAGAGGTCCTCACAAGACAATATGCAAATTAATCCTACCCACATAAAATAACTAATAAAAGAAAAACATCAATCAATCAATCCAGCCACAATGAAAGTGGCTGGACCGTCTTCCTGCGACAACCATAATCCCGCAAAGTAATCAGTCTAGTATTTGTGTCCGCACCAACTCCCCCCGGGTAAGAAGAAGTCGACCCCGACGAATGACTCTGGTAGTACTCCAAAAGATCTGGGTCAATGCGCTGTAACTCCGCACGTGTAATCCATGTAGTATCAGACTCCGGGCGTCCTCGCCAACGAACCAGAAAATGCTGAACACCCCCATCACTGGTAGAAACAGTCTGCTCATCTAAAATGGCATCAATATGTTCTTTTTGTGTTGGTGGTAAAGCTAGAGTGGTCGGGGATGAGATGGAATCAAGAATAGGAGTATCATCAAGCTCAAGTGATGGCGGAGCGAAAGGATCAGTAGGAATAGAAAGGGGGCCCTTGTAAGCAACCAAATCCTCAATATTAAAAGTGGAGCTAATACCAAAATCAGAGGGAAGATCAAGAACGTAAGCATTAGTACCCACTCGTTGCAATACCCGAAAGGGCCCAGCACTACGAGCCTGCAGTTTCTTGACGGTTCCAGATGGAAACCGCTCAGGCCGAATACGTATCATAACATAATCCCCAGTTTGAAATGTTTTATCTCGCTTATGAGAATCAGCTTGTAGCTTATATTGAGCATTACTCATATGAATGCGCTTGCTAATTTCCTGATGCAGATTATGAATGTGTTGTGCAAATGCATGTGCAGACTCAGAAATGCGAATATGGGGGGACATAGGTAGGAGATCTACAGGTTTGCGAGCTTTATAACCATGGACCACTTCGAATGGACTCATCCCGATAGATCTATTGACCGACGAATTATATGCAAATTGGGCGACAGGCAGAATAGAATCCCAGTTACGATTGTGATCCCCTACTAGACTACGCAGAAGGTTACCTAGACTTCGGTTGACGACTTTAGTTTGGCCATCAGTTTGAGGATGATAAGCCGTAGAAAATTTAAGTTTGGTGCCAACTAGATGCCACAAGGTTTTCCAAAAATAGCTCATGAAGCGGACATCCCTATCGGAGACAATGGTTTTTGGTAAACCGTATAACTTAACAATCTCATCAAAAAATATCTTGGCTACTCGAGAGGCATCAGAAGTTTTGGAACAAGGGAGGAAGTGGGCCATTTTAGAAAAACGATCCACAACCACAAAAATGGAGTCATGTTTCCGAAATGTGCGAGGAAGGCCGAGCACGAAGTCGATACTAAGGTCAAGCCAAGGGCGATCGGGGACAGGTAACGGAGTGTATAGGCCAGTATTTTGTTTTTTGTGCTTAGCTAGTTGACACGTGCGACACTGTCCCACAATTTTAGCAACATTCCGTTTCAAACTGGGCCAAAAAAATTGACGTTCAACTTCTTCTATGGTCTTATCACGGCCAAAATGTCCAGCGAGACCACCGGCATGTACTTCCCATATCAAGAAATCGCGCACAGAAGTGCGCGGAATGCAGAGTTTGGACGCTTTGAACAAGTACCCGTCTTGTAGATAAACACCATCAATCAAAGGTCCTTGTCCATCAGCAAGGGCATTATAGAGTTGGCCAAAATCTGGGCAAGACAAGTAATCGAACTTAAGTCTATCAAAACCGGTGATGGAGACAGACATGGCGGACAACAAAGTTACTCGACGACTTAACGCATCAGCAGCTTTGTTCGCAGCACCTGACATATGCTTGAGGACAAAAGTGTAATTCTGGAGGAACTGAACCCACTTGGCATGTCGATGATTAAGTTTTTTTCTGGAAATTAAGAAAACGAAGTGCTTCATGGTCAGAATAGAGAACAAATTCATTAGGAAGGAGATAATGTCGCCAATACCGTAGGGCCTGGACTACAGCATAAAATTCTTTGTCATAGGTGGAATATCTTTGTCTAGCCTCATTCAGCTTTTCACTAAAATAGACTATAGGATGACGTTCTTGACTAAGCACACCACCTATTCCTAAGCCAGATGCATCACATTCCACCTCAAAAACTTTGCTAAAATCAGGGAGTCGCATAACTGGTGCTTCCGTCATTCTTTTCTTAATGTCATTAAATGCTTTAGCTGCGCGTGTCCACTGAAAATCACCTCGTTTAAGACAATCTGTGATAGGTGACATAAGTGTACTGAAGCCCTTAATGAAACGACGGTAAAATATGGCCAGGCCGTGAAAACTACGGATGTCAGTAATATTCTTAGGTTCAGGCCATTCAACAATTGCGGTGATTTTCGCAGGGTCAGCAGATAAACCCTCAAAGGAGACTATATACCCTAAGAAGTTTACATGAGTAGTAAAAAATGAACACTTCTTAAGGTTAGCATAGAGGCTCTCGTTGCGTAAAGCCGTACAAACTTGCCTTAAATGGCCTAAATGTTGCTCCTTAGTTTGACTATAAATAAGGATATCGTCAAAGTACACGACTAAAAATTTGCCCATAAAAGGCCGGAGTACTTGAGTCATCACTCGCATAAATGTACTTGGAGCGTTTGAGAGGCCGAAAGGCATTACCAGCCATTCATAAAGGCCATCTTTTGTCTTGAAGGCTGTCTTCCATTCATCTCCTGGACGAATCCGGATTTGATGGTAGCCACTTTTTAAGTCAATCTTGGAGAAAATCGTGGCACCTGCCATCATATCCAGCATATCGTCGAGTCGGGGAATAGGAAAACGGTATTTGACCGTGATTCTATTAATAGCCCGACTGTCTACACACATTCGCCAAGTCCCATCTTTTTTTGGAGTAAGAAGGGCAGGTACGGCACAAGGACTTAGACTCTCTCGAATAAATCCCTTTTGTAGAAGCTCGTTAATTTGCTTTAGGAGCTCTGCATGATCAGAAGGGTTCATCCGATAATGGGGCAAGTTAGGAAGGGTAGCTCCCGGGACTAGATCAATGGCGTGCTGAATATCACGCAAAGGGGGTAAATGATCTGGAAGGTCTTCAGGAAAAACTTCTTTGAACTCCTCGAGAATAGCGAGGGATTCAGCCGATAATGTGCTTTTAAGATGTGGCTGAAGTTCTTTAACTAGCAGGGCAAACACCGGAGAGTCCTTAAGGACGTTCCTCTCAAATTCCGTGGGGTTAAGGATATGCAGTTCCTTCCCCTTTGATTTACTCTTGTCTGTACTCTTATTTAGCGTTTTGGGCCGTAAAGAATTAAGCTTAATCTTTTTACCCTGGAATACAAAAGAGCAAGAGTTAGTTCGACCGTAGATGGTGACATCGAGATCGAACAACCAAGGCCTACCTAATATCAGATGACCTACATCCATTGGGAGTACGTCACACCAGACAGTGTCTTTATAAGAGAGGATTTGAATAGGTACAAGACACCGTTCCTTAATGTGAATGGACGACGTGTCGATCCAGGAGACCTTATAAGGTTGAGGTTGGGACACAGGAGTCAGACCCAAGCGGGCGACAATGCTGGAAGATATCGCATTAATGCAGCTCCCGCTATCAATGATAACTTTACAATCTTTTTCGCCGCATTTAATGTAAGTGTGGAAAATTGAGGTTCGTCTCCAGTCATCAGTCTCTTTAGGCTGGGTAATTGCACACCTTACTACATTCATAGTGGATTGATCAAGTTCGTGGGCAATTTTCTGGGGGTTAGGTCGGAGACAGCCTAAAAAATGTGATTCTTCCTCAGTTTCGTCTTCGACATCTTGAATATCATCTAGATTAGGCTCATAAATTTGTTCCTCCAAATTATCTATGTCATCCTTCTGTTCATGTGTGTCAATAACTAGGGTCGGATTTGCACATTGGGAGGCAACATGACCAAACCCTTGGCATTTAAAGCACTGAATTCGTGAGCTTGTTTTTGGAGGTTCACCTAAAATTCCTTTGCCTTTAATATCTCGGTTTTGGATAGGTGGAGAAGAAAAGGGTTTAGGAGGGACAGAACCGACTGGGGGTCTGGGTCCAGATGGTTGGGCACTAGTGGGGACCCGCCTGGTGTCAGGGCGCCTAGCAAACATAGATTTGGAGAATTGTTCATAATTTTGCACAAATGTATAGGCTTGATCTAAGGTGGTCACTTCACGAAGGACAAGTTCTTTCCTAAGCTCATCATTTAGGCCTCGTCGAAATCGGCTCAAGATCATACGTTCATCTTCAGCTACATTACTACGCATCATAAATTCATCAAATTGGGCGATGTATTCAGTAGCTGTGCGGCTACCTTGTCTTAAATTGTTCCATCGATCTAAGAGGTCAGATTGATAACTTAATGGAAGGTATTTTTCTTTTAATTTTTCTTTCATTTCTACCCAATCGGTAATAGCAGGTTGATGTCTCCTGGCTAACAGTTGTTCGGTGTTTTGCCAAAACAACTTAGCTCGACCAAGGAGTTTCATTCTAGCGAATCGGACCTTTTTCTCCTCCGACAGATTGTACCACTCAAAGAAGTGATCCATTTTGTGTAGCCAATCGGAGAAGACCTTCGGATCAAGACGACCATCGAAAGTGGGGGCTTCAATCCTAATGCCTCGCATTACATCTTCATCAGGGTCACGAGGCTCTCTAGGTTCTACGGTAAACCGGTGACCTCTATCAACAGGAGGAATGGGACCAGGTCCTCTAGGGCGAGGGAAGGCGTAATGGTGACCTGGAACAGACCTATTGTCAAAGTTGCCCTGCCGAGCCGAGGCTTGTTGTTCTAAGATGTCGTCCTCATCAACACCCGGTAAATGGGGAGTACTAGCTCTTTGGGATTCAAGAACCCTTTGAAGTGAAACCTCAATTGAATCGAGTCGGGCATTAACCTGGGTGGACATTGTGGTTAGGTCATGAATTTGGGCGTTGTTTGCTTGGACTTGGGCATTCGTATTTTGGACTTGAATATTAGTTTTTTGAACTTGGGCATTAGTGTTTTGGACTTGATCATTAGTATCGTGGATAGCTTTTAATAGGGCTTCAATTTTGGAATCCATGTCTAGGGGGGACTCAAGATGAGATGCGACACGACCACTACGTAGATGCATAAAATGAATGACAAAATGTATTAGCCGACCAACTATAAAGGTTCCTAAGTAGACCTAATGCATGAAATGAATTCACAATTGCAAAGTAGATGCTCAATATAAACTAAAACTACTCCCTAGCAAATAGTTATTGCAAACTGAAAATTAATATAAGACGCAGGCCAACAAGTAGTGCAGTCCAATAGTACTAAGTTTTTGGAATATGCAAGGTGTGACGGAGCCACGTATGTTTCTCCGAATTGATCTAGCTCCACAGTCAATATTAAAAGTGCTACTACTAGGGTTTCTGTTTGTCTTGTGAACGTGTGTGAACGCGTGTATTTTAGATTTGTGGACGCATTACCACGCACAAATTAAGAAAATTAATGCCAACTTAATTGAGCAAATTGAATCTGCAGGAAATGGGAGAACAGCGCTGACCTGGTCTGGAGAGAGACTCGTGCGCGCGGAAGAGACGTGGTCTACAGAAGCTGAGGCTGGACGAAAGCTCTATGACAGCTGATGGCGGAGAAGGTGGTCACTGGTACCTCCCTGAAGGTAGTCGGAGAAGCTGATGGTGGCTTTGGTCGGGACAGTTCGTGAAATGGACCACCAATGATGACCGTGATGGCGCGGTGACCGGCGATGGCGAGTTCTAGCGGCGGTGCGGCGGCGACTTAGCAGCGGCGAGCGGCAGTAAAGAAGTGCAGGGGCGGCGCACAGCGCGGTGGTGCAGCAGCAGGCGTGGCAGCGGCGGTGGGGAGCGGGTGGGGAGCGCTGACAGCAGTGGAAGGCAGAAATTGGCGGTGGTGGGAGGGCGGAAAACGGTGGTGGTGGTGGACTCGGCGGGCCGATGAATGCCGGCGGAATATCACAACTATGGCAGAAGAAAGAAGCGGGAGACGTGGTGAAGCGGAAGAATGGGCGGCGGCGGCGGTGACGGTGGGCGGAGGTGTTGACGGCGGAGAAGAGGCGGTGTGGGGTTGACGGGAAACGGTGGTCGGAAGAAAAGAGGAAAACAAAAAAAAACCAGAGAATCGAAAGAGAGAAAGAAGGAAGGAGGAAGCCTCCCGCACGTGCGCGACTTACGCGTCACGTGCGTCACTTAAATTTTTTTTTTTTTTTTTTGACTCAAATCGGGTTGTCGGGTTATCGGGTTAACAGACCCAACCCACTAAGACAGTCCGATCCACAATTTTTTTTTTTTTTATACTCAAATCGGGTTGTCGGGTTATCGGGTTAACAGACCCAACCCACTAAGACAGTCCGATCCACAATTCTTTTTTTTTTTTGAAATGATTCGGGTTAATGGATAATGGGTTAACGGATCGAGATCGTACCCGCACTGTGGATCTTCTTCCACCTTCGACGAATCCGACGGTCGCACCTGATTTCGCGGCGGTGGTTGCGGGGAGGCGTTGCGCTGGTGGAGCGGGGTGCTGGTGCGGCAGTGAACGAAGCGGCGATGTCCTTCACTTGGATCCGGCCACGGTCGGTGGCAGCAAGATGCTGCCGAAACCTCCGGGGAAGCACGGCGGCGACCGAAGGCGAATCGGCGGCGCGGCGAAACGGTTGCGGTGGATGATGCTTGCACAGTGACAGTCGGAGGAGAAAATGACGAGGAGGCCGGCTTAATTGCCTCCCGGCCTGCCTTGGGGGTTTCCGGCGACAGAGCCTTTCACTGCGTGAGATCCGAGAGAAGGATGGAAAGGAAGGGAGACAGCGTCGGAGGCAGCGGCGGTGGGAAGTGAAGGCGGCGACGGCGTCTTGCGAAGGCGATCTGTGGATTGACGCCGGGTAGCAGTCGACCGACGGGAGGGTTTTGCCTTTTCTTTCTTCACAGTGGGTGAGGCGATGAACAGGGAAGAGAATAAGGAAGAAAGGGAGCGACCCTTCTTCTTCGGAGTACGTGCCGTGCGACGTCCTTCCGTGCGTTCCGGCGTTTGCGGTGCAAATGATCTAGCAAAATATAGATGAGGAAAAGGCCGAAAAGGAATCGGCGGGGGTCCGTCCATAAACCGGATCCTTCGACTTCAGCAACAGAGGCAAAGTCAACCTGGCTCTGATACCAAAGCTGATGCAGGACGGATGTAGAGATTGGAATGCAGAGAGAAAGAGAAGAGGAAGAGGGGAAGAAGAAGGGAAAGAGGAGAGGAGGAGGAGGAAGAAGAAGACTAATTTTCATGCATTAATTCATTAAAAAATAAACAAATGCATGCCCTATATATATATAGGGCCACCAAATAACAAATAAGTCCCAACGAAAAAAAACAATTCGAAAGAGGTCCTCACAAGACAATATGCAAATTAATCCTACCCACATAAAATAAATAATAAAAGAAAAACATCAATCAATCAATCCAGCCACAATGAAAGTGGCTGGACCGTCTTCCTGCGACAACCATAATCCCGCAAAGTAATCAGTCTAGTATTCGTGTCCGCACCACTATGAGATGTGAACCACCATTCTAAATGGACCATACATCCCATCCATTTATGTAGAGGGTGTCACCATACCCAAGCTTGAAAAGGATTGGGATGACAATGACATTAGAAAGGCACAACTAAATGCCAAAGCAATGAATGTGCTTTATTATGCTTTAGATAGAAATGAATTCAATAGAGTCTCTACTTGCAATTCTGCAAAAGAGATTTGGGATAGACTTGAAGTGACCCACGAGGGCACAAATCAAGTAAAAGAATCCAAAATAAATATATTAGCTCATAAGTATGAATTATTTAAGATGGATTCTAATGAAACAATCACTTGCATGTTCACTAGATTTACTGACATTGTCAATGGCCTAAAAAGCCTTGGCAAAAATTATACTAACAGTGAGCTTGTCAGAAAGATTCTTCGTTGTCTACCAAGGTCATGGGAAGCCAAGGTGACGGCAATCCAAGAGGCTAAGGATTTAAACAAGCTGCCACTCGAGGAGCTACTTGGATCCCTCATGACGCATGTGCTAACAATGAAACAACACAATGAAGAAGAATCCTCTCACAAGAAAAAGGTAATAGCACTAAAATCTGCAGAGTCGACTCCCAGCTACAGTGCCAACAGACTACTATTCACAAGTCGACTCCTGTTTCAGCCGAGTCGACTCCTACTTCAGCCGAGTCGACTTCAGCACGCTGGGAGGCGTAACGGCTAGTTTTTTCTTGACTCCGAACGGCTAGTTTTTTCTTGACTCCAACGGCTCTATTTTTGTCTCTAACGGCTAGATTTTTGTTTCCAAGCCATCCAAAGCTATAAAATCAAGAGGAGAGCTAGGAAAGAAGTCATGGAAGTGGGAGAGAACACTTAGGAAAGAGATCTCAAAGAAAAATCTCCCAAAAGCACAAAAGGACCATTCTAAGCAAAAGAGAGAGAAGAAGAGCATCCGAGGTGAATTCCAAAGCTTTCTCTCCAACTGTGTGCTGCCTCAGTGATCCTCTACCTCGTGCCAAATCAGAAGAGGGTCAAGTAAAGAAGAAGCCGAGTTCCTTCATCTACAAATTTGTTTGAGGGCTTCTTCTCTTTACTTTACCTGTTTATATTTGCTATATTTGTATATTTAAGAATCTTATATTTGCTTTAAATTCTTAGTCTAATATCTTGTAACTTGATTCAATCAAGGAATTGAATCAAGGGATTAAGGTTTGTTGGTGAGCCAAAGGAAAAACCAATGGTGTTAAGGTTTGTTGGTGAGCCAAAGAAAAAACCAATGGTGTTAAGGTTTGTTGGTGAGCCAAAGGAAAAACCAACGGTGTTAAGGTTTGTTGGTGAGCCAAAGGGAAAACCAACTGGGTTGATTGTGAACCCGAAAAACAATCGTTGTAAGGTTGTAGTTGGTGAGCCTTTGGGAAAACCAACTGGGTTGGATTGTGAGCCCGTGAAAACAATCGGTTGGTTCTAGTCGGTGAGCCTGTGAAAACCGACCGAGTTCGTTGTGATCTCGCAAAACAACAAGTTGGATTGTGAGCTTGTAAAACAACCGGCTGTAATCTGAGGGATTATAGTGAAATTTCCAAGAGGTCTTAGGGAGTGGATGTAGGTGCTGGGGTGCACCGAACCACTATACATCTTTGTGTTTGTGATGCTTTATCTCTTATGTTACATGCCTTACATTCTTACTTGATTGTGTAATATCTCGAGCTTTGTTTCCTATTGATTTGTAAGTGATTATTTAGAACTTGCTAGCTTCCACTCCATCCTTACCATTCACATAGATTATAATTGCTCTAGCTTAATCTTCCACTACTTTACTTGTAATTGCCTAGAGCTTAAGTAAATAACATCTTATCATTCCGCTGCATTCAATTCAAAGTAAAAATTAGGGAATATAATTTTTAGAAAACCCAATTCACCCCCCCTCTTGGGTTGTCACCTTGGGCAAGAAGTGGTATCAGAGCAGGTGCTCTTCTATTAATTATAGTCTTAACCGACTAGAGCTAAAGATTATGACAACCCCACATAACATATTATTTGCCGAGGGACTTTCCATAAACAGACCTCCACTGTTTGATGGAACTTACTATATTCAATGGAAAAGCTAGAATCAGCATTCTTATTCAATCATAAAACTATGATTTTATGGAATATCACAATAAATGATCTTCACACACATTCTCGAGCTGTCAATGAAAAAGACTTAGCATAATTGAATGCTAATGCTATGAACATTCTATATTGTGCTATCCATGAAATATATTTCATAAGATTTCTGCATGTTTATCTGCTAAAGAAATCTGGGATACCTTAAGAAATATTCATGTAAATCTCAGGATTAGCTCACATATGCTTCAATTGCATACTAACAATGAGACTGCAGAATCTTCCACATTAGCCGAGTCGACTCCCATCTGTCCCGAGTCGACTCCTAAAGAAAAACAGTCTGAAAGGCAGAGACTCAGTCTTGGAGATCCTGTGAACGAGTCGACTCCAAGTATTTCAGAGTCGACCCCCAAGTTTAGCCGAGTCGACTCCAACAAGGCCCGAGTCGACTCCGATGGCAGAACAGTTCAAAAGACAGAGAAATCATCTTTTAGGCCTCTGAGAACGAGACCGTCTCCCGAATATCTCGAGTCGACTCTCAAGTCAATCGAGTCGACTCCAAGTAAACCAAGTCGACTCGAGGAAGAAAGAACAACAAAAAATTCAAAGCTTCCTAAAGACAAAGAAGAAGAGAAGCAAGAAGAAAGAAAGAAAGAGATAAAAAGGAAGAAAGCCTTGACCAAGGAAGAGTCAAGCAAGAAAATGAAAAGCTAGGAGCAACATAATGATATTAGCTCCAAAGAACTGCAAGAGCGTAACTAACTTGTGCTTTATGCACAAGAAGATAAAGGTAAAATCTGAATCTACTTTTACATCAAATGATTTTCAAGAAGAATTTTCTTATGATGAATTATTAAATGCTTTTCATGATTTGCTAGGGTGAATGTAAAAGTTAGCTATGAAGAATAAAAATCTTAAGAGACTAAATCTGAAAATTTCAAAAGAAAGAAATTCTAGTGATGAAATACAAGATAAACTAAATTCTGAAAATGAAGCTTTAGCTTAAACTTTAGAATAATTGATTCAAAAAAATTCAGAGTTTAATTAAAGAAAAATCAAAGACTTAAGTAAAGAAAATTAACCAATTAAAATTTTTTATTAACAATTCACTGTAAGTTCAGAAAGATTAAAAATGATGTTTGAAAGCCAATATGTTGCTTATGATAAATCAAAATTTGGCTTGACTCCTTTACTTAATAATAAATCTCTAGAGAAAAGGTTATCAATTCACCAAGCAAACCATTAAATAAGATAACTTATTTCAAACATGAAAAGAATGGGCATAACAACTTTACCTATCGTTCTAACATAATTAAATCAAGTTGTAAAGTTATTACAATTAACAAATTTGGGTTTCCAAAAGGAACTATATGTCCTAACTCTCAAGGACCCAAGCAAGCTTGGGTACCCAAAATGAAAATATGAGGATGTAGATGTAGGTGTGCCAAGATACCCATGGAACAAATAGAACTTTCATACAAATGGGTGTTCTAGACACACGTCAAAAAATGAAACTTAAAATAAACTTATGAAAAGTAATAATAATGAAATCAGTAACCCTTGCATCTCATCATTATTTTTGCTTTAGTATTTGATTAAATATGAATTGCGAGTATTAATCAATTTTGTGATATAGAAAATACTTTTGGAAATATAATCAAATCACTTCATTTTATATATGCTTTACTCACTATTGGATAAGTTGCTAAATGATTAATCAATTTATTAAGAATAACTCTATGAATTCTCTATATGCTTGATTGAGAGTTTTTATCCATGGCATTATTGTTTATTGATCATAGATACGAAAATGTGTACTTGGTATGCTTTGAATATATGCACTATGAATACCAAGATTAAAAAAACCATCTTTGGCATATAAAATCAACTCATGCTAGTATGTACTTAATCTCAAAAGACTTGTCCATTGGCTTACTTAGATTATCTTCTGAAAGGTCAAAGTTTGCTATGCATGTTAACTAAGAAACAACCAAAAATCAATTTCTAAATCTAAAGATGTTGTTTCCATTACTAAGTTTTCAAAAGCTTACATTAGTTTTGTTTTTGGCACTCAAATTGAAATATTTTCTACATTGGCACAAACTCACAAAAGGGTTCAAATGAAAAAAGGTTTGCAAACTATAAAAATAAAGAAGTATCATGGCATAGTTTTGAAAACCAATTTTGGTTATTAAGCCGTGCACAGAAAATAATAATGAATACAATTGTTTCTGCACCAAGAATACCATGAGTAAAATAGGGAATTAATAGAATCCTTGAAGAAATGAAAAAGGCAATGTTGTAGATGATGCGTCATCGTAAAAGCTATCATCATTGCTTGTCATCTATATGGTTTCTATTAGATCTATTTTTTGATGAAAACTCCATTTGATCTTCTGAAAAATAAAAAAAAAATGATCTATTGCATATCTGTCATATTTTTTAGTAGTATATGTTATGCTTGATATGGGTTTCTTGAAAATAATGCCAAATCTGATAAAATATTTTCTATCTTTGATATCATTCATCAAGCAATGCATATAGAAACATTCAATGAAAAGATTCTAGTTGTAGAAAATATCAATTCATTTTATTCTTTATGAGACTAATGATTTAGTATCAAGATACTAAATCAAATTATATATGTATATGGTTAATCTTTTACATATAACAATCTGAAAACTTGTTAATAATTAGAACCAATTGGAGTTTTTTCCAGAAATGCACTTAATAAGAAAAATTGATGACTACTAAAAGACTAAATTAAAAAAGATGAATTAGATCTTGATAAAATTCTTGCATGATTAGAAGTAAGATCACTATTATCATTTGTTGCTTTATGAGCTTTATATTTTATCAAATGAATGTGGTAGAATGCACTCCTATGTGGTTATTTCATTAAAAAAGGGTCTATGTAAAATAACCACCTTATTTGAAAAACACTCATTACAAATATGATAAAGCAATATATGATTTGGAACAAGCATCAAAAGCATGATATAAAAAGCTTGAGTAACTTTTTAATAAAAGTAATAATGATAAATTATACATTAAAAGAAGAATTGTGATATCTTGCTTGCTCAAAGCATACATTGATGGCATCATTTTGGTTCTACTAATGAAGATTTATATGGAGATTTTACTAAGCTCATGCAAAGTGAGTTTGAAATATGTATAATGAATGAATTAACATTTTTTCTGAACTCCAAATTAAGACAAACAAGAAAGGGGATCTTCATTGACCAAAGTTAGTCCACAAGAAAACTCTTATAGAAGATTGGCATGAAGAAGGTATGTCTATGACCCATCTTGTAGAATTTGGAAAAGGATGAGCAAAGTAGATTATTGTTTTAAAGCTGTATTGAAGCATGATAGAATAAGTATTTATCGTACAGCTAGTAGACCAGATTATATGCTCATTATGTGCCCCTTGTGCAAGACTTCAATCTAACTCTAATGAATCATATTTTATTGATAACAACAGATAAATCATAATCTGAATTTTGATAGAAACAACTGTTTAAGATAAGTTGATTAAAACTTAGCTAGCGTGTCTTATTGATAATTATCTTAAGCAAATAAAATCTAACTAAATTGATTCTGAAAATAAAAATTGATTTGACTTGATGAATTTTCTATTGCTTCACATGCTTGTCCTTGAACCATCTTGGTTAAAAACTATCTCTTTAGTTCAAGTGACATGTGTTTGCTTATATTTAGGCAATCTCTTGAGTAAAGTGACTCAACATTCAATTATTGTCATATCTTATGTTGAGTCATCTAGTTAAAAAATATGTTGTATGAATGTTTGTATCTTGAAGAAACTAATGACTTTCCTTCACATAAGATACAATAAACATTCACATGCAAACAAAAAAGGGGACTTTCTTCAGCCAAAAGTTTACACATAAGAAATCTAGTAGGTATTTGACTTGAAGAATATAAAATGAATTGGTAATTCTAAATACCTCACTTGTAAATTAGCTAAGCAAAGTCAATGACTTAGATCTTATTGTGGCATGATTAAAGTCTTTGATTACTAATTCTTGATATCATGTCTATATATGTATTAATTGACTTATGATTTTAGAAGATTGTTCATGGTTTGCTCAAACTAAAAATATTCCTTTGCCTTATATTCATAACCATGAAATACACAAGTATATGCTTAAAATGCTGATTAAAATGACTTGTGAGAAACTATGAATTCTTGACAATGAACAATGTTGTTTTGCATATATACATCTATATGATACATAAGATTATTTCTTTATTTGCTTTTCATGTAAATTACTTGGAGAATGAACAAAAAGAGAGAGATAAAGAAAAGAAAATGGATATTATTCAAGAGAAGTAAAATCTAAGTAAAGGCAATACTCCAATCTTAAGGAAAGCAAAACAAGCCATAAATATATTCGGCCACATTTGTGAGACTGTGTGAGCATTTCTTTTGGAGGGAATAAAATCCGTAATTAATTAACTTAAACAGGGAGAGTTTGAAGTGAACATTTTAACCTTTCTATATTGCTCATCATAGGGGATGGGTGCAATGGGGAGGCTAGTGGTAGTACCCCGGCACTATTTTGACCCAACTATTCGGTGTAGGGTATATTAGGGACGGCACAAGAGGGAGGCTAGTGGTATAACCTCGTGCCCCTTCCAACTCCACCGGATAGGGAGCAAATAGAGTTGAGCATAAGAAAGTAAAAATGAAAACAATATCAAAATGTTCGTTAATTGGTTAAGAAAAGAAATTCAAAAAAAATGAGGAATGAATGACAAAGTAAATGAAAGTATATAAGAAGAATCAAGTCAAGTTTTAATCACTTGGAAACACACCTTAAGGATGAAATTAGTGGAAGATTATATTTAAATAGGAGGGAGTTTATTTAAAAAGAATTGATTTTGATCCTTGACATGCTTGTTCTTAATATTTTAATGCATGACTTAACACATAATATATTTTGCATGTGGGCATGATGTTTTGAATTATGGGTTCTCAATATTTTGTAATGCTCCATGCTTGGATAAGTTGATTAAAATATGTCTTAACTTGGAATATGTCTTAATTTGCTCACAAATTCTTTGCTTCACCCTTGCCTCAAACTAACTTGTGTTCCAATGCTTGAATGTTTGAAATACTACATAAAGTTTTTTTTTAAGTAATATAAAAAGAAATTTCAGTTTTATCATTCACGATTATCTTTGAAGTTAAATAGATTTACAAAAAGAAGAAGAGAAGATATCTCTATTTAGGCAAAATGAATTGGATCTTGATCTATCTTTCTACTTGCCTAACTTTGATACATAATGTCCTATACTTGTTAAAATATCCTCCATTTTGTA
The DNA here is from genome assembly GCF_009389715.1 of Phoenix dactylifera. Lineage (NCBI taxonomy): Eukaryota > Viridiplantae > Streptophyta > Magnoliopsida > Arecales > Arecaceae > Phoenix > Phoenix dactylifera. Next base: position 292,304 of record NW_024067886.1, read on the forward strand.
TCGAAACTCAATATTAAATACAAAGATTCTGAAAGTGCTCTAATGTTATTGAAATATGTGTTTTCAATCTTAGTGATTTAGATGAGCTACAATGTAGAAGATACATATCTCAAATTATAATTTTGAAGCTTTCTTGGAAATTCTTATGAAAATTCAGAATCTGATTTTGTATAAAAGCTTAAACTTAACTTAAAAATGTTTATATCGTTACATCTTTGTAACCTAAGTTATATGCTTCAATATCGCGTCATTCAGGAGAATAACTCAATATGATTTCTAAATGGAAAATTTAACATAAGAAAAACAGAATTAATTTGATGCCTTGGTTGATTGTCTGATACGCATCCGAAACATATCTTTTCTTATCCTTAAAGTGTACTAATATTAGTCTAAATGATGTGTCTTTCAATGATCTTGATTGAAATAATATTCTTAAATATATGATTTTATTTGATATTAAAAAGATTATTGTGCTTCATGTATACATTGCTGAAAAACTATGATTAAGAATTGAGTTCTATAAATATATATACTTCAATGATCATCTATATGTTTTTCTCTCCTTACTATTAAAGACTTCCTCAAAATATATATATATTATTAAAAGAGTGAATGATCTTAAGTCTAGAGGTGAGGCGTGATGGACATGTGATTAGCATGTGATGTTGACTTGGTCAAAATATGGCACCACATGAAAGGACATATCATTTGATACACCTCCTCACTTGATCTGCACCTCCTCTTATTGATATGGCCTTAGATGATGTCCTTTCATGAAAGGATGTGTGGATGGGATGCATCCCTTGGGATGCATCCCTACACCTATTATAATAGGCTAGCACTCCATGGGTTTCATCATTCCAACTCCACCCCACTCCTCTCTTCTTTCTTCTTACATTAGTTTCTTTCTTTCTAGCATTGCTTCTAGTGTGTCCTAAGCCAAGACAAGGCGGTCTTCTTGTAGGACAAAAGGACTTAGAAGTAATTTTAGAGGTTAAAGAAAAATAGAAGAAAGGAAAGCAAGCCCATTAGAGTTCTTTTAAGAATTCTGCATTAAGGAATCAACAGTCTTTGGAGCTTAAGACTTAAATCAAGTTTTCGTGTGGATCAACGTTGGAGGGTGAACACTTGGGCACCTAGTGGAAATTCTGCATATTGGATTAGCGTTAGAGTATTCCTTCTATGTTCTGCATTATATTATATTATTTGATTGCTTCCATTAAGGTGATCTTGGCTTATAAGGGTTTATATTAAGGAACTTTATTAAGAAATTTTTAAAATCCCTAGCTTCCGCTGCGCATTATAACATGCTAAAATCCTTCAGTGGTATCAGAGCCATCCTTAATTGGTTCAATCAAATAATTATGTATGATGTATGATTATTAATTTACTACGAGATAGTAATGTCATATGCTTAGAGAAATGCTGAAATGTATGATTAATATATGATATGTTATGTAATAAAATATCATGATATGAAATTTTCCATATAAAAATATGTTGAAGCATGTTAATTAATTGCTTATGATTTATACATGCTATGAGATAGCCATGATGCATAATAGTTTATTTTAGACATGTTAAATGTATGTTACAATTAAAGAATGTGCTAGAGACTAGTAAGCCCTCAATAAAAATTATATTAAGTCATAGTGTTGAAAAACTTTGAGCTAACCCATTCTAGAACAATTAATCTAATTGGTGTCTAAGGAAAGCACTAAAGGTGGTTACTTAATTAGGACCTTACTCTCTGAGTAAGGGGAGCCTCCCACCTGCTTACCTGGCCAATTGTTTGATTGCCTATTATGGATAAGCTTAATATTGATATAACACTATTGATAGCCTTCCTTCATGCCTCGATATTATTATGTCAAGATCTATGCTAGTTTGTTGTGCTAACACAAGACTTGCAATGGGGACTGATGTTATACTGTCTTGGTGCATTAAGATGCTTATGGCATATTTTAATATATATTGCCTTGTTGTGCAACCACAAGGGCAATATTATTCGAATATGACTATATGGAAATGAAGGGTTTGACTTAACTAAAATATTATTGTTTGTTGTGCTAACACAAGGCAATAAGTATTTTAAGAGGACAAGATAAAGTTGAGAATTGCATGAGATGCAATTGGAAAGAGTTTCCTACCTTTGAACTCATAAGAGTTTGTTTGTGTAAACACAAGGCTTTTTATGATGAATTAGGATCTCAACCCTACTCAGAAAAATTATATTTCACGTTTATCATAGGAGAGGGCTATGATATTCGATAAAAATAGTAGGAGACAATTAGATTAAAGTCCTATCTAGTTGCAAACATGTCAATCATGATTGGTCTGCTATATTAGTTTTGTTCTTGCATAGGTAGAATTATTAAATGGCTTCTTCACTTTCACTAAAGGCATCTTAGGATGCCAACAAGTTGACCGGGACCCATAACTATGTGGACTGGTTGAGGAATTTAAAGATAGTAACTCACTCAAGGAGAAAATTTTCCTATATACTTGAAACCCCTGATCTTGGAGATCTAGGGGATGATGCTACAGAAGAGGAGGTGCCACACATAAGGATGTGGAAAAATGACAGTGTGACTGTCAAATGTATCATACTTGCCTCTATGAACAATGAATTACAGGGCAACATGAAGGCATGGACATCAATACAAACTTCTCAATTTAAAAGAGTTATATGGAGAAACAAAGCAGGACTGCTAGGTATGAGAATATCTAAAGCAGTTGTTCCGTGCTAGAATGAATGAAGGAACTCCAGTGCAAAACCATGTTCTTATGGTTATAGACTTGATCACCAGATTAAGTCCAATTAGGTTTTGCTATGGATAGTGAGCTCAGTCAGGATTTGATCCTGCAATCACTGCCTGATTCATTCTCTCAGTTTGTTGTGAACTTTCACATGAACAAGCTGAACACCTCCCTGCCCTGAGCTGTTAAATATGCTCAAAACAGCTGAAGGGCATATTAAGAAGGATAAAGGTCCACTCCTTCTTATAAATAGCACCTCTATGAGGAAATCGGAGAATAAGGGTTCTAAGAAACGATTGAACCCCAAGAGTAGCATCAAAAAGAAAAAAGGAAAGAAAAACTCCGGATCAAGTACCTGTTTCATTGCGGCAAAGCTGGCCACTGGAAAAGGAATTGCAAGAGTTTTCTTGCAAGTATGAAGACCGATGCAAGAGTTGCATCAAAAGGTACTGTTTATGTTACATGCACGACTTGTCATTAAGTTCTTCAATTCAAATTCATGGGTATTGGATACCGGCTGTGGTTTTCACATTTGCAAATCTTTGCATGGACTACAGACAATTAAAATTTTGAAGAAAGGTGACTTCGGAGCTGTATGGCGCTGGAGGAGAGTCCATCCAGGCTAAAGCTGTTGGAACCTACAACTTGGAATTGCCTTCGGAAAAGCTCCTACAATTAGAAGATTGTTATTATATGCCCAAAATTATTAGAAATGTAATTTCCTATTCCTTTGTTGTTAAAGAAAGGTTTGAAATTAATGGAAAGGGCAATGTTGCTCTATTTAATTTTTCTAATAAGCATCTTTGCAATGGCATTATGGAAAATGGTCTTCTAGTTTATTACTTAATGACATGTCTTTCATATTGATAAAAGCAATAAAAGAAAGAGAGAGGAAGTGAAATAATACCCTCCTTTGGCATTGCCGACTTGGTCACATAAGTGAATCAAGAATCAACAAGTTATACAAAGAAGAGTTCTTTGATCCTTATGATTATGAATCATTAGGAACTTGTGAATCTTGTCTTATGGGAAAAAATGACCAAGTCTCCATTCACTGGACATGGAGAAAGGGCAAGTGAGTATTAGGACTTATACATACAGATGTATGTGGTCCTATGACAACTCCACTAGAGGTGGATACTCTTACTTCATCACATTCACTGATGATTTATCAAGGTTCGATTTGTGTATCTTATGAAACATAAATATGAAGCCTTTGATAAGTTTAAAGAGTAATCAAAGTATGGTTGAAAAACAAACCGGAAAGTGTATTAAAATCCTTCGATCTGATCGAGGAGGTGAATACCTTTCTAGTGAATTTTTAAATCATCTTAAAGAAAAGGGCATTCTCTCTGAATGGACACCTCCGTATACGCCACAACTAAATGGTGTAGCTGAATGGAGGAATCGTACTCTATTAGATATGGTAAGGTCCATGATGTGCTTTACAGATCTTCCTATTTCCTTCTGGGGTTATGCTTAGAAACTGCTACATATGTGCTAAACAGGATACCTTCAAAATCTGTATCTAGTACTCCATATGAGATATGGAGAGGTAGAAAGCCCAATCTTAAATATTTTAAAATATGGGGCTGCCAAGCATATGTCAAAAGAAATTTTGGACATAAGCTAAGTGCTAGATCAGATAAATGTACTTTATAGGTTATTCCAAAGAAAGTATTGGATATCCTCTTCTATCACCCTACTGAACAAAAGGTATTGTTAGTAGCCATGCCACTTTCTTAGAAAAAGAGTTTAATCTTAGAAAAGGGCCAGTTGAAAGAAGAATTGAACTTAATGAAGTTTCAAGACCTACAAATAGAAACACAAGAATTCTTCAACCAGATGTACCATTGATGAAGTACAACCACAACACACATCTCCTCTCCAAAGTAGATAGAGTGCGAAATGCACCTAAGAGGGTATGGATTTATCATTGAGAATGCATGAAGCCCACATCATCGAAATGATGATCCTCTGACCTATTCGGAAGCTATCAGAGTAATGACTCTAAACAGACGATGGTTAGAAGCTATGAAATCCGAAATAGACTCTATGTATACCACCCCAAGTTATGGCACTTTTGGTTGATGCACCAGAAGGGTGTTAAACCGCTATAGGTTGCAAAAATGGGTCTATAAGAAGAAGATTGGAGCAGAATGGCCAAGTTAGAACCTTACAAGGCCTAAGATTGGTGGCAAAAAGAGATTTCAGGCAAAGCAAGGGAATTGACATATGATTGAACTTTTTTCACCAGGTTTGCCATGCTTAAATCTATTCGGATTTTTGCTTTCAATAGCTGCAAATACAATGATTATTTGAAATTTGGCAGATTGGATGTCCAAAAACCGCCTTCCTTAATGGTTATCTGAGGAAGAGGTTTACATGACACAGCCAGAAGGATTTGTCTCAAGTGGGAGAGCAAATCAAGTATTGCAAGCTTAAGAGATCCATTTATGGATTAAAGCAAGCATCGAGGAGTTGGAACTCCGTTTTGATACAAACAGTCAAGAGTTTGGTTTTATCAAAATGTGGATGAACCATGTGTGTACAAGAAGACTAGTGGGAGTACCGTTGTTTTCTTAATATTGTATGTAGATGACATACTAATCATTGGAAATGATATTCCAATGTTACAAATCGGTCAAGACTTGGCTATCAAAAAGCTTTCCATGAAAGACTTGGGAGAAGCATCCTATATACTTGGTATAAAGATCTATAGGGATAGATCTAAAGGATGCTAGGCTTGTCCCAGTCTAAGTACATAGATCGGTGTGCTGAAAAGATTCAGCATGGAAGGAAGTAAAAGAGGTTACTTACCTATGAGTCATGGCATAACGTCTCTCTAAGAAGATGTTCCTAAGACATCTGAAGAGAGGAATAGAATGAATTCCTATTTCCCTATGCTTCGGCAGTAGGATCAATTATGTATGCTATGCTATGTACTAGGGCTGATGTTGCTTATGCTTAGGCATAACAAGCAGATTCCAGGCCTGAATCCAGGGAAAACCATTGGATAGCTGTGAAAAAATATTCTTAAGTACTTAAGAAGGACTAAAGATATTTTTTCTAGTTTATGGAGGATCTGAGTTGAAACTAGAAGGATTTTCTAATTCTAGTTTTCAATCAGATCCCAGATGATAGCAAGTCCACTTCAGGGTATGTCTTTACCCTAAATGGTGGTGCAGTGAGCTGGAAGAGTTCCAAGCAGCAAACTGTAGCTGACTCAACTACTGAGGCAGAATACATCGCTGTACAGTGAAGCCGCTAAGGAAGCCTGTCCTGGATGAAGAAGTTCATCGCTGAGTTGGGAGTAGTTCCCTGAGATTGCTGGACTAGTTTCCAGTTTATTGTGACAACACTAGAGCTGTTGCTCAAGCAAAGGAACCAAGATCTCATCACAAATCCAAGCACATTCTAAGACGCTTCCACCTCGTTCGAGAGATCGGTCGAGAGACAAGACATAGTCATTGAACGAGTAGACACAAAGAACAACTTAGCAGACCCGTTCACTAAAGCTCTACCACAACAGCAGTTCGATCGCCACCTCGATTGTATGGGGGATAAAATATAAGAGCGATTGGCTTTAGTGCAAGTGGGAGATTGAAAGAGTAGATGCCCTACAAGCCAATCGCAATATGTATTGCGAAAGGTTTTTTCTTTTGATTTGTCCAAATCATGTACATGACATTTAAATATGAATAAAGGCGTTATGTTTTATCATATGCTGTTGATTATATTTATGATAAACTCCTTAGATTAGGGCAATGGTTTTAAGACTATGATGAGATCATACTAGTGAGACTTAAAATCCTAAAATCCTAATCTTAAATATTCCCAGTCATTGGTACATTGAGTCGGGGATCAATGATTACCGGAAAGACTGGCATGTCTTATGTATGCTCGATGCAGAGGATGATTGATCTCACAATCATTTGTGTGGAGACACTAATACAAAGATGTGGGTGCTCATTAGAGGAATGAGTTCACTGAATTGACCTACAAAGAGAAATCTTATGAAGTCTTACTTACATGTCAAAAGATGATTCTCTTAGTGGGAGTTGTGCAACTGATCCTATGACCTGAGATCACCATGGTATCTTGTGCACATGAACCCATATTTTGGTTTACACTCATTCATGACAATAAGTTATGTACGAGGTCTTCTGGATATGGTGAATTGTGTACGAAGATTATGAGTAGGTCAATAAGGAATTAATCACTTCTAGTAAGAGAAGATAGCATCCTATTTATTCTAATCATATGATAATTCAGGAAGCCTTTGATCAAAGCAGAATGAAAATTAGAAAGAGTTTTCTAATGTTTCATTATTTGAATTATCATTAAAAGATTGAGAAAAATATGAATATGAAATTGAGTTTGACATATATTCATACTCATATACATATTTGGGATGCAGTTTGATTAAAGGATTGAATTGCATGGTAACTTGCCACTGAAGGGTATTTTTGGTATTTCCACCAAATTTCATATTTTCCGGGTAGACATGACACGTTGCTAGACGTCAATCTTGTTTTATAGGTTTGATCAAATTAAAGAGTTTAATTCGATCACCAATTAGAAAGGATTCTAATTGTTAAGTTCGGGTTCGCGCAGTTTGGACTTAAATCGATTAGAAGAGTTCGAATCAAGTTGGGTCAACTCGCACTCACACCTATTGCTGGCTAAGTATGGAACCCAATGGGTCACACACAAAAAAACTTATCAAGGGTCTAATTGGATTAGATCATGTTTGCAAGATAAACATCCTAGCAGGTGTTGCAAACCTTAGCTCCTGATTCGAATTGGATTCGAATCTGATTCGAATTGGATTCGAATCTGATTCTTAATTGATCTAATTTGATTAGATCATATTCTAATATGGGTTAGCCAAGAGTTGGCACCTAATTGGCTTGGTTTGAGTCTAATTGGATTAG